>NW_023270175.1:14284322-14372206 GCF_011800145.1 Mirounga leonina | reverse complement strand
CTTTGAAGTGAGTCTAGTTCTGGCAGCTGATTTACTCTCTTTGCTACTTCCTCCTGTTGTTAATTTACCACCGAGACTGGTAGCCCATGGGCTCCAGGGCTCTTGCTTACCTTTCTGGCAGTGACCTATTTTTAAAAAAGCCTCCTGTAGGGTTTCCTTTCTATTCTTTTCAGGGTAGGCTCTACATTTTTCCTGCAGCATTTTGATCTAGCTTGAGATGCTTACTTGGCAATATTGCTTTCCTATAGTTTGTCTTTCCTTATCATACTGCCATGTACTCTTTTAAGATGATATTTCTCACATAAAAATTTTTATGCTGGGGTGCCTGGGTGGCTCAGTTGGTTGCGCATCTGCCTTCGGCTCAGGTCATGATCTCCATTGGGCTTCTTGCTCAGCGGGGAGTCTGCTTCTCTCTCTCTCTCTCTCTCTCTCTCCCTCCCTCCCTCCACTGCTCCTTCTCTCTCAAATAAATAAATAAAATCTTTAAAAAAAATAAAAAAAAATTTATGCTATGTAAGCTCCTCAGTTGTTTTTGTTTCTATTTTATCTGTTGACATTTCTCATCTGTCCTTGTTTCTTCTAATTTTTGTCCTTGTGGGTTTATACCTTTTAGTCCTTTGTTTTAGGAACATTTCAAAGAGGGATTTTCTTGAAGTTATGCTTTTATCTAACTGGGAAAATATACACTACTTTCTTTTCTTGAACGTGGCTCTCCTATAGAACAGGTTATGTTACTGTCTCTGAAGAACAATGTGGTAGTTACAACTGCAAGCTCATGATACACATGGATATTCCATGAATATAAAGAATTTGATTTCTTGGGCTAAACCCCTATTCTAGTCTATCATGTGGACTCCCAAGCACACTAGGCCCGAAGCACTCACCTGTAACCTCTCCAGTATAGCCTTCCCTGGCCATCCCCCTCAATACTCCCTCTCATTCACTATGTTTTCTTCTGAGCACTTATCGCCATTTAACATGAACTGCAATTTATTCTCTACCCACCCTGGAATGTAAGCTTCATGAAAATAGTGGTTTTTGTTTTGTTTAGTACCTCTAACTTCAGTGCCTGGTATGTAGGTGCCAAATAAATACTTGTTGAAAAATGAATGAAAATTCTTTCATTCTTGTAGAGTTTATAGTGATTCTTAGCATCTTTCCCTTGACGTGGAGGATTTTAGTAAGCTCATCTCCCTGACTCAAGTGTTTGTTTCTTTCTGGCTTGCTGAGTCTGTCCTCTCCCCCATTGTCTGAGAAAGGAATTTTTTATTGACATGAAAATTGAGGTTAAGACTCCAATTCCAATGAGTACTCTTTCAGTGTTAAAATTTATTGGATTTCCCCTCAATGTAGACTCCATGCAGGCCTTGTCTCATCTGGCCAGAGCAGTTCACTGACACAGCATCTTATTTTCATGGCATCTTTGGACGAGTTTCCCCTTGCTTATTCCCATCGTTTTCTCTGTAGGAGCAGTCTGGACATAATACCTCCTACAAAGCTATCTCAGGCCTGATCTCCTTCACTAGCCATTGGCGGAACTGATACCTCCACCTAGTTTGGGAGGTATGCATTTAAATGCACTTATATTTCAGGGCACTTGGTCTGATCAGGAGAAATCCTTATTTATCATCCTTTAATTAAAAGCTAGTCATTTGCTCCCTAAAAGATTCTGGCACATCAAAATGTTTATATCCTAAAGATAATACACAAGGTTTATATCCTGTTAGATAGGGACTGTTTACTGCATGAGTAAGCAAAGAAGGAGAATCATATGAGTCCGCATGGTGGTTGTGATCTCAAGTCTGACAGTAAATTTGAAAAACTTATTAAATGGGAAAGGATAGTGATTAGTAGGCTCTTTAGCTACTAAGTCATAGACCCCACTCAAATGAACCCTGCATCAAGATGGCAAAAGGCATCATTTAGAAATTCAAGGAAAGATAGATGGACACTTTTGATTATTGAGCTAAACTATAACTCTTCTGAATGCCCTTCAAAAAAAGTAATAGGTACTCCTTTTCTTTCTTTTAAATTAGGAGTCAGCAGATTTTTTCTCTAAAGGGTGAGGTAGTAAATATTTGTTTGCTTTGTGGGTCATATGGTCTCTGTTGCAACTACTCAACTCTGCCGATGTAGTTTGAAAGTAACCATAGACAATATGTAAATAAATGTGTTCTAGTACAACTTTATTTACAGAAACCGAATGGATTTGACCCACAGGCCACACTCTGCTGGTTTCTGCTCTAAATCAAAAGTTCTGGCTAAAAATTAGTCATGGAGCTAGCTAACTTGAGTTTAGTTTTAGGGAGTGGAAATGGTTCTTCCTGGTTTTGGGTTTAGTGGTCTAGGATCTTTTTGGCCTAGGCTCTAACCCTGTGCTACTCACCCAGAACCAGAGCCCTCTTCACCAAACCTCAGGACCTTAATTTGTTGCCTGGTGTCCAAGTTTCTAGATTTGGCTGGGGGTGGGGAAAGGTAGGGTGAGAATCTCTGCACCTTCAGTCTCACAAGTTCTCTTGGTTGCTTGGCAAGTAACCTGAGAAACATTAAAAACAAAATAAGACCCCAAGCCAAGTGATTCTTGGGCATATTATGGGACATTTAACCATTTTTTTAAAAAGATTTTGTTTATTTGTCAGAGAGCAAGCGAGAGAGAGCACAAACAGGGGGAGTGGCAGGCGGAGGGAGAAGCAGGCTTCCTGCTGAGCAAGGAGCCTGATGCGGGACTCGATCCCAGGACTCTGGGATCATGACCTGAGCCAAAGACAGACGCCCAACTGACTGAGCCACCCAGGCGCCCTTTTTTTTTTTAAATTTAATTTAATTAATTTATTTTTTTAAAGATTTTATTTATTTATTTGACAGAGTGAGACAGCAAGAGAGGGAACACAAGCAGTGGGAGAGGGAGAAGCAGGCTTTCCTCTGAGCAGGGAGCCTGAGCGGGGCTCGATCCCAGGACCCTGGGATCATGACCTGAGCCAAAGGCAGACGCTTAACGACTGAGCCACCCAGGCACCCCCCCCCCTTTTTAAAAGATTTTATTTACATTTAACCATTTTGACTAAGTTACCTTGAGTATACTTAGTATTTTATTTTTGGACCAATCTGGATATAAGGGCCATTCAGCCTAGAACCATCTTATCTTTGTGTCAGCTGTCTGCTATCTCTTGGAAAGGGAAGCCAGTTTTTTTTTTTTTTTATTTCTTCTTGCCTCCTTTGTGTTTTTGCTTTATTGAAGTTTCTTTACTGTATACTAGTTATGAAGTTTTTTTCTGCTATGAAAAAGATGACAGCAATTGGTGTTCTCAAGCATAGATTTTTTCCTTAAAATTATACTTTTATTTTGTTAGGTGCATTTCTCTGCATCTTGGTTCTCTGGTTCTTTCCTTGAGATGCATAGTTTTTTTGCAAATACTATTTCTTAGAAATAATCTAGCATAGGTTTTTATTAGCCTGTTTTAGTCCATTTGGACTGCTATAACAAGTTACCACACAAATGAATGAAGTTTATACTAGGCTTGGAGAAATGAACAATGCTGTGAGAAACCTCCAAGAACTCTTAGAATTAGATAGTTCATCTTCATTGTGTGTGTTGGTGAACACAGTTGGAAAATTGTGTAGGCTGATTAATGAGGATATGAATGAACAGGTTATGCAGGTATTGGGACCTGAAGACCTCCAAAGCATTATCAACAAACTGGAAGAACAGGAGGAATTTTTCCCAGCATTTCAGGCATTTACTAATGATCTACTTGAAATCTTAGAAATTGATGACTTGGATGCCATTGTACCTGCAGTAAAGAAAATAAAAATACTTTCATACTATAACAAGTTACCACAGACTGGGTGGCATATAAACAACAGAAATGTATCTCTCACAGTTCTGGAGGCTGGAAGTCCAAAATCAGGGTGCCAACATGGTTGGGTTCTTGGTGAAAGCTTCCTGACTTCCTTGCTGTATCCTCACATGGTGAAAGGGGCAGAGGAGCTCTCTTTTTTAAGGGCATTAAGCTCATTCGTGAGAGCTCTGCTCTTGTGACCTAATCACCTCTCAAAGGCCCCACCTCCTAAATACCATCACATTGGGGATTAGAATTTCCATATAACAATTTTTGGTGGGGGGGCACAAGCATTCAGATTACATCATAGCCTGTTTCTAAAGTAATTCTAGATGCCAGATTATGTCCTTTTGTTCAACACATGGTTTTTCTCTGTCTCATAAGGTCCTTTCTGTCCGGAACATGATGATTGAAGCTATTCTGTTTTCTTGTCTGAAGTGTGCGAGTTGGACATCTCTCCCAGTCATGTTTACAATATTACCTTGGGATTTTTTTTTCTGTTAGGAATCTCCATTTGGCATATTCCTCCAACAGCCATTGTCAGTTTAATCAATATTTTTTTTGCCTCTAGTCACAGTCGCTTGCTCTAATAATGACTAGCGTCATCCTGTCTATCTTTGGGAAAACTTCAGTTACTTTTTCAGCGCATTTCTAAAAAGACATCATCCAAAAGGTGTGAACTCTCTTTTAGGCATTTTATTAATCTCCCTATCACAGGCACCTGGCACGTATCAGGTGGTTATTTAATGTTTATTTAAATGAAGGAATGCATCCATGGCCATTACAGCTCTACCACTTTTTTATTTTTCTACTTGTTCCCTTCCAATATGGTTCCCTGTTTATTCCTCAGAAGACATAAAGGCATTATATGTGTGTATATATCCTTAATGTAGCTACACCAGCTATATAATGCCTAGGTGGGGAGCTAGGCTTATGATCTCTTTCAAGATCACATGACTGTTGATGTTTGGGCTAGACAAAAGCCTTTCTAAGATGGTTGAGCACAAGAGTGCCTATGTTCTACCGACAGCTGCCATTAGGGAAAAAAAAATTATTTTGGACATTCCAAGCTTACTGATTGTTACTAGAGTCTTATTCTATATGAAATAGCTTAACTGTTACCTAGCAGATCTTTAAGGTTTTAAAAATCATTTTCTAAATACATGGTTTGGTTACTTTTTCCATCTTTTGGAGCAAAGGTCATTCTAGTTGGTTGCACTAAACTTGAGACACTTAATAGAAAATTCATAAGCCAGTTTTTCTTTTGTGAAAGATGCAAAGGTTGATATCTGTTATAAATAAAGGTACATATCTTCTCTTTTAGATTACTGCCTTAAATTGCATCTAGAAAAGAAACTGGTAGTTAGTTGACAGTACGGATCACTGATAGAATAGCCTTGATGCAGTAATACTGTTAAAAAAACATAATGAAGGTGGCTCACACTGTAGCACATTGAAAATACAAATTTTAGGGGCGCCTGGGTGGCTCAGTTTGTTAAGCATCTGCCTTCAGCTTCGGTCATTATCCTGAAGTCCTGGCATCGAGCCCTGCATTGGGGTCCCTGCTCAGCGGGGGAGTCTGCTTTTCCCCCGCCCCTTACCCTGCTCGTGCTCTCTCTCTCTCACACACTCTCTCTCCTAAATAGATAAAATCTTAAAAAAACCCACAAAACTTTAAAGCAATGTGATTCATGAAGCACAGCATTCCCATGTAACATGTTCTAGTGGGAGCTTGATGGGTAATTATAAACCAGCAATTTTTTCAAAATTATATCTAATATATCTTTTGTCATCTCTGATAGAGTATTTTTATTTGGTGATTGGATTTTTATATTTAGTAAATTAGCAGTTATAAGGCTAGAGAATTTGCTAGGTCTTACTTTCACAATCTTTACTGTCTGTTAGAACAGTTTGGAGGCATTTTTTTTTTCAGTTTTATTGAGGCATACTTGACATAAATAAACTGCATATTTAAGGTGTACAGTTTGAGTTATAACATGTATGCATCTGTGAAAACACCACAGCAATCTAGATAATGCACATTTACCACTACCCCCTTCCCCCAGATTTCTTCTTGCCCCTTTGTGTTTCATCCTCCTTCACTCTGTTTCCCCCTCTCCAGGTAACCACTGGTCTGTTTTCTGTCACTATAGATTAGTTTGCATTTTTGAGAATTTTTTTAATAAATGGAATCATATAGTGAGTATTCTTTTTTGGTCTGGCTTTTTTCATTCAGCATAATTATTTTGTGACTCATCCACGTTTTTGCTTGTATTATTCTTGTTATTTCTGAGTAGTAGTCTACTGTATATTTGACAGTTATACTGTACTGCAGTTTGTCCATTTACATGCTGATAGACATTTGAGAGGGTACTATTATAAATAAAGCTGTTATAAGAAAATAAAGCTGTTATCAAAGACATTTGTACAAGTCTTTGTATGAACATAGACATTTATTTCTCTTGGGTAAATACTTAAGAATGAAATGGCTGGGTCATAGGGTAGTTGTAAGTTTAATTTTTAAGGAAATTGCCAGTTTTACAAAGTAGTTGTGCCATTTTGCATTTTATATTTCCACCAATAGCCTTTAAAAATTCCATTTGCTATTCTGGAGTGACTTTTACATTCATAGGCTACTTTTGGAGGGTATAGAGAGAGACAAAAATATTTAGAAGTTTTTTTCTCAGAACTTTAGGTAAATATTTCTTTGGAGAATTTATGAAAATCTGGAGCTCTTTTCAGTGAGACATAATCACTGTGTTAGTCTTTTTTCCCTTTAGTATGAGAAATAGAAGAAAATGTATTCTTAACTTTGGATTTCATAAAACGAGGAAAGAAATACTTTTTATATTTGGAGAGTTTGGTTTTCCAAGTGATTGCTAAGATACTGTGAATCAGATATTAGTTTTATAGCATTCAATGTAACTAAGTGTGGAGTTAATAAAAGTAACTCTGGAAATCTCTTATAATAGGTTATATAAGAATTTTCTTTGAAAAATCTCTTAAGTCATCTATAAAATACAGTGTTCAGAACTAAGATTTCTAAGTTCAACACAGTTGTTTTTTCTTCCTCCAGCATTAGAAGAAAGGAATATTTATTTATTTGCCCCAATGAAGTGGTTAGCTTGCATGGAGGCGCTATGTCTAATGAAAACTATGTAATTTAAAATTCTAGAATTCCATTCAGCTTGATGTGCAAGGCATATGGGAATTGATATAAACTGAGGAAACAGCAGATTGATATTTCGTGCTCACTCTGGGTCATAAGCATATGTTTTATTGAGAGGAATGGTGGGTGGAACCTCCTGTATTGTTTAAATTTATTTCTATCACTTTTTTTTTTTTTAAAGATTCTATTTATTTGAGAGAGAGCATGAGAGAGAGAGAGCGCATGAGAGGGGGGAGGGTCAGAGGGAGAAGTGCTGAGCAGGGAGCCCCATGCGGGACTCGATCCTGGGACTTCAGGATCATGACCTGAGCCGAAAGCAGTCGCCCAACCAACTGAGCCACCCAGGTGCCCCTCTTTCACTTTTTTTGTTTTGTGCAAATTCTCATAAATTAAATGCACATATGATAGGACTACACTATAATATATGGTAACAGGTGAAGCTGGATGCAAATGGAATTAATAATGTATTAAGAATAGGGTCGCTGATAGGAATGTCTACTAAATCTGTGTCCATTGGCCCTCTTTAGCTTTACCTCATGAGATTAGCAAGGATAAGTAGCCATCGGTGCCTATTCAGTGCTGCTTTTCCTTTCTTTTCTGGCTCTGCCTAGATTGTTTTCCTCCTCTCTTTGCTTGTGTTATCTACGCTCTTTGGTTATGTCCCCAACTCCTTGGTGTTCTTTCATCTCTTCAGTATCAGTAGTATACTTGTTTTCTCCTTAGAATGCTGCCAAAAACCATAGATATAAATCAGTGGTGCGGTTTATATTTTATAGTTTTGTTGTGTATGTAAGATAAACTAAGAAATTATTCTAAAAATGATGTTCTGCTTTTATGAACCTGAACTTTTAATTGTTTACCAACATTCCAAATGCTTCTTGAAATATTAAGGAAAACCCTTTAGTTGCCTAACTTGTAAATGCATTTTTGATTGTCATATTTTCCTGAGAATTAAAAATGTGGATCTCTTTAACTAGCCTGAGTAATCAAGACCTGAGACAGTGTGGCATAGAAGAAAGTTTACTTGTCTGTGTGTCGCAGGTCCTGGGCTCCAGCCCCAGTTCTGTCATTAACCCACTTTGTAATCCTGGGCAAGTCATATTTCTCATCTGTAAAATATGGGGAGTGGACTTGATCATCTTGAAAATTATAAAGATTATCCTCTGATGCAAGGGAAGCAAACTTGTAAAAGAAGTTGTTTTTAAAAACATTTTATCTTGTTATATAAGTTGTCCCTGAAAATTAATGGTTTAATTATTAGAAATGATGTATAATCACTTTTGAATTTGTGTGTATCTCATCTGTTGCAGGATGCTTTAATCTGGATCCCAATAGAGTTTTGGATGTCATTTTAGAAGTGTTTGAATGCAGGCCAGAACATGATGACTTCTTTATATCTTTATTAGAATCTTACATGAGTATGTGTGAACCGCAAACACTGTGTCATATTCTTGGGTTCAAATTCAAGTTTTACCAGGTAAAAAAAAAATGTGTGTGTGTGTGTGTGTGTGTACAGACATCGATAAATCTCATGGTTTTATATGTATAACTTAATTTGAATTTTATTTGTAAATGATTGGTTTCAGCTCAGCCATTCTAGCAAAGCAGGTAGATAAATGGATAGCTAACAATGCCATATGATAAGTACTATATTAGTAGTATGAATGGTGTGATGTGAAAGCCTAGAGCAAAGCATAATAAATTTTTGCCTTGGGAGAGATGGAATCAGAGAAGACTTTATAGATACAACTCTTTTTTAATTTTTTTTTTTTTTTTAAGATTTTATTATTTATTTGCAAGAGAGAGAATGAGAGACAGAGAGCATGAGAGGGAGGAGGGTTAGAGGGAGAAGCAGGCTCTCTGCTGAGCAAGGAGCCCGATGCGGGACTCGATCCTGGGACTCCAGGATCATGACCTGAGCCGAAGGCAGTCGCTTAACCAACTGAGCCACCCAGGCGCCCGATACAACTCTTTTTTAACCCAGTCCTTGAAGGATGAGTAGGAGTTTGTTGAGAGTTGTTTTTCGAAATAAACTGAGTGAAGACATGGCAGTATGAATGTATATAACCGATTGAAGAAATGGTACATAGTCTGATGTGGCTGGATTGTAAGATATAGGGAAAAGAAAGAACAAGAAGTGAAGTTGGAAAGGTAGGCACACTTTAGATTGTCAAAGGTACTGTGTTGAGTTAGAATTTTATTATATAGGCAATGACCGTAGGAATTTTTTTATGGACGTGGATAAATTCTTGAGGCATATTTTACATTACTTTTCACTTAAGTCACTATAATAATTACCTAGCAAGTCTGCCTCTATTTCTCTTTCAGTCTGTCTTTCATATTAGTACTACTGTTATATTTTAAAAGAGATTGAATTGACCACTGCTCAAAAACCTTTGCAGGATAAAATTCAAACTTCTAAACATGGCAGAAAAGGCTCTTCACAATCTAGCCCCATTCTTTCTTTCCAGCCTCATATTTAGTGGTTTTCCCCCCTCAAATCTAATATTCTAGTCCTATTAAATTACTAGCCATTTCCTAAATTTAGGTATAGACATTAGTATATATAGACCTTTATTTATATGCAGTTCCTTATAACTAGAAAACTCTTCTTACTCAACCCTCTCACCTGTCTTTTCCTCATCTTGAGGACTCCTATTTATTCTTTAAGATCAAGTGCTACTTGCTCTGTAAAGTCTTGCTGTCACTTCACCCAGGTGGAATTAGTTATTTCTTAATCTCTTCTCATAAAACCTGACACAGACTTCTAGCACTTATCAGGTTATATTAGCATAAACTGTATCTGTGTCCCTTGTCAGATTGTGAGCCATTTAGGGTGGGGTCTATATTTTAATAACTTCTCTGGATTAATTTACTGCTTAGCCTATAGTAAATGCTCACTAATTGTAAATGAGTGATCTATGTTTTTAGGAAGATAACTTTCATGATAGCATGGACGATTTTAATGTAATAAGGCCTCTATTGTCCATCCTTTTGGTATAGCTTTCCTAATTTGTCTACCTGCCTGGGATACTTAGTCAAGAAATACTCATTTATGGAATGTTTATGATATGCTCTTGCTTTGCTAGGCACTGAGGATACTCTGGTAAAGAGGGTCTTTTCCTGTCCTCTGGAGCTCAAATTCAGGATAGTAAGATGATTTCTTTTAGTATTCTCAAATGATAACACCACCTACTGCCTCTGCTTATCTTTTATTTTCCATTTTCTGGGATGCTCCAGAAGAGAAATCAGATCAGAACTTCATATAGCATTTTGATACCAAACAAGACACATGGCAGGGTTTTTAGGCAAGAGTACTTCATCTTTGTTCAAAAATTAGTGATGGCAACTTTCCCCATTCCTACCAGCAGCCAGGGAGTCCACTCTTAGTACAAGGAAGAGAAGTTGAAGTATTTATCACATCTTAAGAGGTACCATGATTGCTTTGGGTTTGAGAACATGAAGCCAATCGCTAAAGTGATAGGGTAGCTGAAATTTAACTTGGGCTTAATTAATTAGAATATAGGTTACAGCTTTGGAGACTGTAGGTTTCAGAGCATATTACAGTGAATAATGATGACCTACTGCATAACATCAAGTATTATTAGTTGAATGTGAGTTTTAGAGTTTAGAAATTTTTATATGAAAATATTCCTCATAATGGTAACACTTTTGAGCTGAATTAAAATATCCCTGGGGGGTTGACAGTGTTGGAATAATCTTTTTTTTTTATTTTAATTTTTTTTTAAAGATATTTATTTATTTGACAGAGACACAGTGAGAGAGGGAACACAAGCAGGGGGAGTGGGAGAGGGAGAAGCAGACTCCCCGCCGAGCAGGAAGCCCGATGCGGGGCTCGATCCCAGGACCCTGGGATCATGACCTAAGCCGAAGGCAGATGCTTAACGACTGAGCCACCCAGGCGCCCCATGGAATAATCTTTTTTTTTAAATAGATGATGGGCCCTTTTCTTATATAAGAAATACCCAGCAAGGAACATTTGATTTAGAAATAATCTATTATTGGAAAGAGTAACCCTTATATTGCTCTGTGTAACACCATTCCTTTGTTTCTGTTGCCTGAGCTATCTTGTACCAATCTGCAGTCTTAAGGACCACTGAGGTTAGAGGAAAAAATGTCAAAGATTTTCGATAATTTGTGGTCTGAGAGGTAAAATAAGGACAACCATGAAAGTGAAGAGGTGCTTAGGGCATGTAAGCCTGGGAATTGGCTCCTAGGCATACATGGTCACCCTTGTGTATTGGTCCCTTGCCTTACTCCACCCTCCCCTCTTCTTATCATTATCTGAAAAATGTTCATTCCCCTTGCCCACAACCCATATTTTCACCAGTTGGGACTTATTTGGATGAACAGACTTTTTTTTTTCCCTTAGTGCTAGGACTTCTAGACAAAGCTGATTATTTATGCCATGAAGTTAGTGAGAGTGATTTTATCCTAGTTTCAACCTGGGATCAGCTATACTGGATGTTTTGACTTGGAAGGGTGGCAGGGGATGTAGGCAGTTTGAGAGCACACTTTGGAAAATTTGGCAGGCACATCTGCTTGATTCTCCTAACAGGGATGGCTATGATAGAGGGCTTAGGGACAGCATGAGGATTAGCACAAAGGACAGAAAGAAAGGAGTACTAGGAAGTGTGAGGGAACCAAAAGATAAACTTGGCTGGCATTGTCTTGCCACAGGAAAGAGGAAAGAGATGATGACTCTCACCCATATCACAGCCCCTTAATTTCTGGATTCAGAACACAACAGTAGTAATAGTGGTATCATGGCTAGGCATTATTATAACTTAAATTCACTCACTTAAGAGATGTTGATTGGGGGCACCTGGTGGCTCAGTCAGTTAAGTGTCCAACTCTTGATGTCAGCTCACGTCTTGATCTCAGGGTCATGAGTTCAAGCCTGCATTGTGCTCCATGCTGGGCGTGGAGCCTGCTTAAAAAAAAAAAATATTGATCAGGGGGGCACCTGGCTGGCATGGTCGGTGGAGCACAAGACTCTTGATTTCAAGGTTGTGAGTTTGAGCCCTACATTGGGTATAGAGATTACTTTAAAAAAAAAAAAAATGGAAAAAAAATTTGATTGGGTACTTCTTATGTGCCAGGTAGTGTTCTAGGTGTTGGGGCTACATCTGTAAGCAAATAGAAATTATTGCCTTCATGATGCTTATATTTGAGGTAAATTATATGGTATGTTAGAAGGTGATCAATGAGATGGGGCAAAAAAAAGTATAGAGCAGGGTAAGGAAGAGTGGGAGTGCTGGAGTGGTAGGTTGCACTTTTACATAGAATAGTGAGAGTATACCTCACTGAAAAAGTAGATATAAGCAATGAAATGAAGGATATGAGGTTTAAACTGTGCAGATATCTGGGGAAGAGGCTCTAGGCAAAGGCCTTAAGGTGTGAGCATGCCTGATGTGTTGGAGAACAACAAGGAGACCAGTGTGGCTGGATCAGACTGATGGGGAGAGTGGTAGGAGATGAGGTCAGAGCTGAGAGACCACATCACATAGAGCTAGTGCTGCAAGATTTTTGGCTTTGATACTGGGTGAAGCTATTGGAGGATTTTGAGTAGGAGAGTGATGTGATCGGACTTAGTTCTTTCATTTTGTTTCTCTTTTATGTTTTCACTTTATTATGAACATTTTCAAACATATAGAAAAGAGTGAATAGTGTAATCCCATCACCTAGAAGTAAGTTTATTAACATGTTGGTATACTTTTTTAGAAATATTAATTTATATTACAGATATCATTTACCCCTAAATACGCTAATTGGTACTTTTTAAAAGTAAGGACTTTTTCTATATAACCATGATACCAATTTTATATCTTACTAGATTGTTATTATATAACAAACTCCGACCATATTCAGATTTCCCAAATTATCTCCCAAGTACATTTTATAACTGTTTTGTTCAAACAGTGATCCAGTCAGAGGCCATGTGTTTTATTTGTTAGGGTTCTTCAGTCTCTTAATTTAGAATAGTGTCCCCTCTCATTCCTTAATGGCATCGACTTGTTGAAGACCCCATTACCATAGAAGACTACATTATTCTTCCAAGCATTAGATTTATCTGATTGCTTTTTCATGGTTGGTTAAATTTGTTCTTTGTCCCCAGTCTGTCTTATGTACTTAGAGTTAGGTCTCAGAGCTTGACTATGTTCAGGTAAAATATTTAATTGCAAAAGACTTCACAGATTGTGCTTTATGTTTCATATCACGTAACATCTCATGCCGGTCTGACCTTTAATGTTCCAGTAAGTTGATGACAGTCTAATCCCTCCATTCAACAATGACATTTCCCCCCATTTTAATAGGAAGTTATCTGTATGTTGATACTTTGGCACCTTGTGAATGTCCAGTTTTCATTAACCTTACATTAAGTGGCTTAGAATACATGAATGATCCTTGCCTGAGTCAGTTATTTCCTTAGGTGTTCCAAATTGTTGATTTACTGATGTTATCATCTTTCCACATTTATTAGCTATCATTTCTCTGTAAAGAAGAGTTGTCCCTTATTAACTTGGGTTGCTTGGTTACATTGAAATACAGTTCCTACTGGAAAGGCAGGATGAGTGCTTCATTCCCCACCCCCCCATTAATTACTAGCTATCATAGTAAAGGTGACATGAGCAGTATGTGTGTTTGTGAGAGAGAGAGAGAGAGAGATAAGAGAGACAGAAGACATCGTGTACATGTGTATTTTGACTTAGGTTATCAAAGAATCGATATTGTTAAGGTAGCAGTGGAAGTTGATGAGCTTCTGAGTATATTTTGAAGGTAGAGCCAATAGTATTCATTGATTGATTAGATACAGAGTGTGAGAGAGTAGAGTTAGGGTTATTTCTAACCTTTTTTTTGGACTAAGCAGCAAAAAGGATGGTGTTATTATCAACTGAGATAGAGTAAATTTCAGGTGGAATGGGTTTGGTGTACTGGGGGTAGAAGTCAGGAATTTCAGTTTTGCATATGTTAAGTTTGAGATGTCTTAGATATCCAAGTGAGATGTTGAGTAAATAACTGGATGTGTAGATCTGGTAATCAGAAAGGACTGGGTTAGAAATAGAAATACAGATGTCAGAAACATGTAGGTGATATTTAAAGTTGTGATACTAAATGAAATCACCAAGAGTTGGATATAGAGAGACAAGAGAAGAGAACCAAGGGCTGAGCCTTGGCACTCCAATGTTAAAGGGCCTGGAGAAGAGGAGGAATCAGCAAATGAGATACAGAAGTAATGTATAAGGTAAGAGGAAAAAAAAAAGAGAATATAGTATCTTGGAAGCTAAATGGAAGAAGGAATGATGAACTTTGTTAAATGCCTCCGATAGGTCATTTAAGATGAGGACTAAAATTTGGTCATTGGATTTATCATCAGGGAGGGCAAAACTAGCCATTTTGGTAAAGTTGGGGTGGTGTTAAGAGAATGGGGAGAGTAGGTTGGAAATAGAGTAGACAACTCTAAAGCAGTTGTTATAAAGAGTCACAAAGGTAGCTGGCAGGGGAAGTGAGCTCAAGAGAGATTATTTTTTGAAGAGGGAGAGAGAGAACATATTTTTATGCTCATGGGAATGATTGAGTAGAAGGGAAGAAAACTGGTGATGTAGGAGAGAGTTATTGGAGTAATGTTCTTGGATAGAGAGAATGGAGTTTATGGCATAAGTAGATGGATTGACTTTAAATGGGAGCATAGAGAGTTCATCTAGAATAAGAGTTGGAAAGGTAGCAGCATATGTAGGTACAGTTGTTGGTAGGTGGATGGATGTGATGGTGAGAGTTTGTAGAAATTTTGATTGCTCCAGTTTTCTTGCCAAAATAGAAAATAAGGTCATCAGCTGAGAGAGGAGGTATTGGAGGTTAGGAGAGGTTAGTAAAGAAGGTAGGAAGTAGTTATATAGGAGAGTAGGAGAGTGAATGAATGAGAGAAATAGAGTATGTCCAGCAGGATTAAGGATTCATTTGAGGGTAGATATGTGAAATCGACATTTTGGAGGGGTTGTAGGTATTGGTAATATTAAAGTTTAGGATATGGAGTGAATGGCTCAGATGGGGTAGAGGAGAAGATCTTTGGAAGAGAGGAGTTCCAGGAGCCAAGAGGTCAGCATGATGGAAGTATCACTTACATATATATGAAAATCTCCAACAATTAAAAAAGGATAGAGTTGGATGGAATGACAGTGAATCAGAAGCTATAAGATCATTGCTAAATGAAGGGCAGTGACCCAGGAGTCCATAGGTGGCAACAGTAGGACATGAGTGAAAATGGCAGAGTAGGGAACTCCAGAGCTCTGTCCCTCCATAAAAGCAACTAATGAACTGGCAAAAACTGTCAATCAACTTTTACAGAATTCTGGAATTTAGTAAAAAACTTACAATAGTCAAGGAAAGACTGGGTGAAGAAAGAAGCTGCTGCTTTGGGGAAGAGAGCACTGTGATGTTATAAATTGCCTCACACCCAGATCGATGATGGCCCTGAAGATAGAAGTCTGCACTCCTAGTGTAGATTGCTAATGCCAGAGGACATAAAGAATTGTGGGTTGCGATCTCTCTGTTCCCTGAAGGACTTGTGCAAGGGCCTGTTTTTGTTTTGCCTGATTAGGAGCATCTCCAGAGCTGGGGTGGCTTTTGCCAAAAGGAATCTACGGCACAACTACTGGCTTTAGCAGTTTGGAGTGAGAGACAATGGTTAGACGAGCAATAGAGAGACTGAAAGCCTGGGAAAAAAGAAGGTTGATAAGGAGATAATACGGGGGAATAGCATGTACCAGGGAATTGGAACAAAAGGCCATGCTTATGCCCAGAACTGGATACCTACTCAGAAAAGGACTGAGAAGATCCTAGGCTTTTTATTCTGGCTGGCCTTCAGGCTCTGCACAAGCAGGAGGTGAAGACTTAAGACAGAATTGTAAATGACCTGGCCAAGTGTTGAAGCATGCCCAAACACAGAGCTAGTATGCAAAGACTGGGAGAGTGGTTTTTTTTCTTTTTTTTCTTTTTGGCTTCAGGCCTTTAAGAAAACTCAAAACATTAACTAACCACTCCACTGACAGAACACAGATTTCAGTGACCGCACATGACAGTAATATAGACTTTACAAAAATGTCACTAAACAAGCAAACAACAGTAACCCACAATAAGCATCAACAAACTCCAAAGATGGGGCAGAATTTGATTTTCAGAGTTGCCACATAATATTCAAAATACCCAGTTTTCAACAAGAGATAATGAGGTATGCAATGAAACATAGTATGGCTCATTCACAAGAAAAGAAAATAGAAACTATCCCTGAGCAAGCCTAGGTGATGGACTTATTAGATAATTTAAATCACCAGTCCTAAATATGCTTATGATCTATATAGGAAACCATGGGCAAAGAGCTAAAGGAGACCAGGCAGAATATCAAAAAAGGAATAGAAATTATGAACAAAGGAACCAAACATTCTGGAGTCAAAAAGTATGATAACTGAAATGAAAAATTCTCTAGTGGGTTATAACAACAGATTTGAGAAGGCTGAAGAAACAGCCAACTTGATGAGCCAATTGAGGTTATCCAGTATGAGGAGCAGAAAGAGAAAAGAATGAAGAAAAATGAACAGAGTCTAAGAGACTATAGGACACCATCCAATATCAATATGTACATTAGACTCCCAGAAGCAGAGGAGAGAGAGAAAGGGACAGGAAGTAATGTTTGAAAAAAAAAAAAAAGGTTGAAAACTTCCCAAATTTGATGAAAGATACAGATCTACACATCTAAGAAGCTCCACAAACACTAAGTGGATACACTCAAAGAGAGCCACACCAAGACACATTATACTAAGATTGTTGAAAGACAAAGAATTTTGAAAGCAAAACAGATGTGACCCATTGCATACAAAAGATCCTCAATAAGATTAACAGGTGATTTCTCTTCAGAAGGCAGTAGGATGGCATAAAGTGCTGAAAGAACAAAACTGTCAAAGAATTCTGTATCTAGTAAAACTATCCTTCAAAAATGGTAGTTTATGACATTCCAAGATAAAAGTTGGGGGAATTTGTCGCTAGTAGACCTTAAAAGAACAAGAAATGCTAAAGAGAGTCCTTTGGGCTGAAATGAAAGGACACTAGACAATAACTTGAAGCCGTATGAAGAAATAAAGAACACTGGTAAAGGTAACTACATAGGTAAATATAAAAGCCAACATTACTGTATTTTTTTGGTTTGTAGTTCCTTTTTTCTTACAAGATTTAAAAGACAAAGTAATAAAACAATAATTATAAATCTAATTGGCAAACAATGTAACAATATAAAAGGGGGAGGGATTGAGGTGTATAGGTATAGAGTTTTTGTATACTATTGAAGCTAAATTGGTATTAGTTCAAACTAGATTATTATGTTTAAAATATCACTTGCAATACCCAAGGTAACCACTAGGAAAATAACTAAAAAAATAGAAAAGGAAAGAAGGGAATCAAAAGGGTACCAAAAAAAAAACACAAAAGAAGGCACTAATGGAAGAAATGAGGAACAACAACTATATATATATATGATCTGTAGAAAACAAATAGAAAAATGGCAGAAGTCCTTCCTTGTCAGTTATTACTTTAAATGTAAATGGATTAAAATTTGTAATCAAAAGGCAGTTTGGCAGAATGTATAAAACATGATTCAACTATATGCTGTCTATAAGCAACTCACTTTTAGATCCAAAGATAGAAATATGTTCAAAGTGGAAAATCCTATGCGAATAGTATCCATGAGAGAGAGCTGGGGTGGCTATTCTAATATCAGACAAAATAGACTTTAAGACAAAAATTTTTACAATAGACAGCAAAGGACATTATATATTGATAAAAGGGTCAGCCCACGAAGAAGATAAAACAGTTATAAACACATTTGCACCAAATAGAGCCTCAAAATATACAAAGCATACATTAACAGGATTGTAAGGAGAAATAGTTTTGCAATAATTGTTGGACATTTCCATACCCCACTCTCATTAATGGATAGAACAACTAGACAAAAGGAAATAGAGGACTTGAACAGCCACTATAAACCAATTAGACTTAACAGACATATATAGAACAGTACCTAGCTAGCAACAGTAGATTACGTATTCTTCTCAAGTGTGCATGGGACGTTCTCCAGGATAGACCCTATCTTTGACCACAAAACATGTCTCAATAAATTTAAAACCTTGAAATCCTACAAAATATTTTCTTTGACCACAATGGAATGAAACTAGATCACAGCAATAGTGAGGGATAATGAGCGATTGGAAATTCAAAGCTGGGTGGGCTTTAGGGGAGGGTGGAGGGAGAATAGTCTGAAAACTATAAAAAGCAAAGATGACTCATACCCCACCTCCAGGCCTAGTAGTGTGAGGGGTTTGGGGAAAAGAGCCACCACTTGACTGGGTTACAGTGAGAGTGGTGTTCCTAGGGAGTCTTAGGCTCTGTTTGAGCAAGAAAGTGAAGGGAACAGTTAGAGGAGAAGTTCAGGATATATAGGGGGTTTTGCTGAGGATGGATTATGAATTCCAGAGGAGTCAATGGAACTTTTTCAAGAATGCAGAAAGGTGGGTTAGGACAGAACGGATTGTACAGAGCAATATGAAGATCAGAGTATGGGAGTTGATGTTTGGCCTGGGAGTCAAGGGCTTCTTGTGGTGGACTCATTGTGACAGAGATAATGGGAATAATGAGCGTGTGCCTGGTGGATTCAAGTCAGATAATAAGCTTTTGTGGGTTTGCTCTGAGACCTTGACCACCATTTGTTTTTATAGGAAAATGTTTTGTTACTAAATGACCATTTATATACATTTAGAATTAAACTCTTGTGAAATGGAAGACTTAACCTGTCTTTATTTATTTTATTTTTTAAAATTTTTATTTATTTATTTATTTATTTATTTATTTATTTATTTATTTATTTGAGAGAGAATGAGAGACAGAGAGCATGAGAGGGAGGAGGGTCAGAGGGAGAAGCAGACTCCCTGCTGAGCAGGGAGCCCGATGCCGGACTCGATCCTGGGACTCCAGGATCATGACCTGACCCGAAGGCAGTCGCTCAACCAACTGAGCCACCCAGGCGCCCGACTTAACCTGTCTTAAGAAATACAGTGAACAATGCCTTCTTTATAGGATATCCATTAGTTTGGTTAGCTTCCTGTGTTATATCCATAACACCTATTACAATTGTGGGGAACCTTACAAAGATCTTGTTTCCAGTGTTGAGTAGGAGTGGAACATAATGTATTGTCACTGTTTGCTTTTTATTTGCATTTGGCCATTTAGTAATTGCCAGTTGTCATGACTTCAGTCTTCCATTCAGCTGATCCCAAGCAGTTTAAAAATTAGAGGAAAAGTCTTGATTCAAAGATCCTTCTGTTTCTGTGAAGGGTTCACTGGAATTGGCCATTCTGTATTTTAAAATGTTGATTTATCCATGTGTAATATGTATAGACACCCGTTTTGAAGGGGGAAATCAGTTGACAAGCAGATATATTTAGCACAAAACCCAAGAAGTAAAAGAATAGGGAGAAAAGTATAAAGTAGACACAGATAGTTTAGCACTTCCAAATTTGTCACTCTTGTCTGTCTGCATCTCCATTGAGAACTACTTGAAAAAGCAAGTTAAGAAAACACACATACAAATAAAACCCAAAACTAAGTATTATGCAGTATAAAATCTCACTTATTCTATTTGATTTTCAGATTTTGTTGAAATATTAGCATGCACTGTAAAATGTGTCCATTTTTGAAACCTTTGTGTTCATCAGAAAATGTTCCAGTGTGAAAAGGGATGTTGACCTAATTATCTTTGTCCTCAGTTCAGATGTCATGTATAATCAGGAAGAGCAATGAAGCTTATTGTTGATCTAGTTATTTGATGTAATTGTTCTTGATTATTGGTAGGTAAAGGATATGATTTTAGTTTTACCTTATGCACTAAATAGAAACTTTTTTTTGTTTTTCAAGGAACCAAATGGAGAGACTCCTTCATCTTTATACAGAGTTGCAGCAGTACTTCTACAGTTTAATCTTATTGATTTAGATGATCTTTATGTACATGTAAGTCAAGTGGGCTGCTAAGAATATTTGGTTGTGCATCCCAGGGGTGGGAAGAGGAGTAGGCAGCCATATAGCACTTCAAGGTTGGTCAGGCTCTCAAGTTTTAATTTTTGAAGCCCTAATGCATTATTGCTTTGTGTTTACTTTATGAAGTAAATGAATTTAATTCTTTGACAAACTATGGAAGTTAAATACCCTCTGTCACTCTTACAGAGTTTGAGGTTGGATATGAAGTTAAAGTTTTTTTTTTTTTTTTAAGATTTTATTTATTTGCAAGAGAGAGAATGAGAGACAGAGAGCATGAGAGGGAGGAGGGTTAGAGGGAGAAGCAGACTCCCCGCCGAGCAGGGAGCCCGATGTGGGACTCGATCCCAGGACTCCAGGATCATGACCTGAGCCGAAGGCAGTCGCTTAACCAACTGAGCCACCCAGGCGCCCCGAAGTTAAAGTTTTTAATTGTCAGCAAGGTATATCTCATGGGGAGAGAGGCCAAGTTCTAACCAATGTGGTTTTAGACTTCTCTTATATGCAAATTATCAGAAATATGGGCTTACCTAGATACTTTTTCCTTCTCCCCAAAATGTTAATTTTAGGCATTCAAGATGAATGGGGCAAGTCTGTATATTTTTTAAAGGCTTTTCTTGTGTTTTTACTGGGTAGTAAATGACTAGTATTGTGCTTTTATTGTTGGATCCAGGATCTAGAAGAGTGTATATGTGATTGTGATTGATGACCTCCAGTTTAGCAACAGTTTAGCCTGTCAGTTTGAAAAAACTAGGTTTGTAGTATAGAAATTTCTGTTTTATTTGGTTGTACATTTGGACATCTATGGACTTAAAACAAACCTGTCCAAAGCTGATACCATCTTCATTGTCTTTGAAATCACTTTTTCTCTCATGTACTATGGTTACAGAGTTGAATAAAACTTAGTCTCTACCTTGGAAGCAGCCATAGTTTAGCAACGGAGAAAACATTTTTGCATTATATAGTAACTACTCTATTGGAGGTATTCACAAAGTGCTGTAGGGACTCAGAATATCTTAGATAGTGACCATGTCTGTCTGGGGGGGATTTTGGAAGACTTTTTCAAACTAGTGATGTTGAACTGAGATGTTGGTAGATGAGATGGTAATGGCCTGGCTTTAAAGGTGGGAAGTTTTGTAGGTAGAATTAACTGAGTATAAAGGCAAGAGGATTGAAGGGGCTTCATTATCGCCTTAGGGGAACATCAAGAAGCTCAGAGTGGTTGGAGCCTAGGCTAGTATGTGGGGTGATGAAGATGGAGAAGTAGATTGGGGCTAAACATTGCAGGGCCTTAAGTGCCATAGTAAGGAGTTTTAATTTTTTCTTGTTGGGAGTAGAGAGCCATTCAAGATTTAAAGTAGAAAAGTGATGTTACAAACTGAGAACATGGAAAATTGGTCAGAAAAAGGGGAATTCAAAGACAGGTATGAGTTTATAGGTAAGTATAGACTGGTAGGACAAATGGAAAGATGATAGATGATGATAGATTTATTACTGAAATGTTTAACAATAAATGCAAGCGGCCTAAGTGTTCCTGTTAAGTTGTCAAAGATTTTCAGGTGGGATTAAAAACCAGTTTATTGTTTATTTTTCACATGAGACTTCCAAAACCTAAGGACAAAGGAAGGTTGAAAGTAAAAGGGTGGGAAAAATATACCAGGGAAATTATTATTGTTAGACAAAATGGACTTTTTTGGCAAAAAATGATAGTCACTTCATAGTAAATAAAGTTGTGTTCACAGGAAGATAAAACATTTGTAACTTTATATGCACCTAATTACATATTCTCAAAATACACAAAACTAGAATTGAGAGGAACTATAAAAGAAACTTACAGGGGTGCCTGGCTGGCTCAGTTGGTAGAGTGTGCGACTCTTGATCTCCAGGATGTGCGTTTGAGTCCCACGTTGGGTGAAGAGATTACTTAAAATAATAAAAAAAAGAAGAAACTTATAGTTTATTCATTATAATGGGAGATTTTTTAGAGGCAGTTGCATTAATCTAGGTAAAAGATGAGGACCTTTGGCAGGTACATAAGTAAAGCAATAAAAATGGGTTCTCTGGCCAGTGGAGAGCAGGAAGAATGAGAAAAAGTCTTGCTTACTCCTTGCCATCAGTCCCTAGTGACTTTTCTCCTGCCCCCATTTTTGACTAATGGGATGAAGTGTACAATATGTAGTTTAATATTTTACTATGTTTCATTTTATTGTTTAGTGATTATTTACTTTGCATTAGACTTAGTTACTGAAGTAGACTATGTATTTCTGGGGGCAGGAACACTTCTTTCATAGCCTACCATAGTGCCTAGCAGAAACTACTATGGTTTGTTGGCTATATTTTTCCTTGTGTCTGGGTTTTTTTAATTTATTTTATGAAATATCTACATTAACCTTCTTCCACTCATACAAGATGGCTGTACTGGAGATATTTGGTCCTTTTTCATAATGGAGGGTTGACTATACACATATTACTTTCTCTTTTGTAATAAGCTAGAAACTAGTTTGTGACTTAAGTCATCAAATAGGTATTAGAAAATGAAAAGTGAGATGTCAAGTTGCTCATAATTTTTCTACTTGAGATTTTTCATCTAGAGGAATTAAATTTACCCCTTCATGTAATTCAGTAGCTCATGTCTCCCAAATTGGATCCATATGCAGTACTTTATTTAATTTGGAGTTTGACCTTTAAAGGGGAAATCTGTGATATTTTTAATGGAACAGTTATACATTTTCTTGGGTAATTAATACAATGGTAAGCATCACTGTTCTAGTATTGTATTAATGTAGGACCTCTAACAGAAAGAAGACATGGAACTTTGAACTGCTACCTGATTTTAAAAGGTGTACAAATTTCAGATACTTAACCCTGTTAGATTATAAGAAAATAATGGAGAGAAACTTATTTTGAAGGCAAATCATGGTCGTTAATAGGCTAGACCTTATTTACAATTTTATCAATTCAGAGTAGATAGTGTTTGCTTTTTATATGTGCAAATAGTATTAGCTGTTTTATGAAACTTTAATGAACCATTTTTAGCTTCTTCCAGCTGATAATTGCATTATGGATGAACACAAACGAGAAATTGTGGAAGCTAAGCAAATTGTTAGAAAACTTACGATGGTTGTATTGTCTTCTGAAAAAATTGATGAACGAGAGAAAGAAAAGGAAAAAGAAGAGGAGAAAGTAGAGAAGGTATATATATGGTTCCTTTTTGTAAAATTAACATTGTCTTCTGGATTTAGAATTAGGAAATATAACTTGTAATAGTTAATCAACTTATGGGAGAATAACTTATTAATTTTGATTATGGTGAAATCTGGTTTTTGGAATACCGATTTGCAAAGGTGGTTTTGTTTTTAATCTGATTGGCACCTTCCCAAAAGAGGCTGCCGTGTTTTTTCTTACATAAATTTCAAAATGTATCCTAAGTGAAGTATATATGTGCTCTGTGTATTAATGTCTCTCAAGTCCTAAGGGGATTCTCAAAGATGAATGAATTCTAGTTCCCTTTGACACAGTAAGACATTAAATAGAACTTAATTTAATTCCAGGTCTATAAACTGTCATGCTGTGTCTGCTAAATGAAAGGGCATATCCTGTTGTTTTTTTCAGTAGCTAAAAAACTTGATTGTACCTTCAGGGAAATGTCATTGCGTTTCCCATGAGTGGCAGCTGTTGACATACATTATTATGGTTATTGAGCTCAATTTTTTTAAAATGAAAAAACATTGAGATTTATTGGTGTCTGTATTCTGAGTATCTTTGCTGTAATTGTTCATTTTTAGCCACCTGACAACCAAAAACTTGGTTTGTTGGAAGCCTTGTTAAAGATTGGTGATTGGCAGCATGCGCAGAACATTATGGATCAGATGCCTCCATACTATGCAGCTTCACATAAGCTAATAGCCCTTGCAATTTGCAAGCTCATTCACATAACTATTGAGCCTCTCTACCGAAGGTATGTTACAGTATGCTTTTCTAATCATTGAGGTAGAAATAGCTTAGGACTACAGTAAAAAATGTACATATTTATCTTGTCTTCTCCAACCAAGCAAATATTTTAGTATGTTTTATTAGAAGATAAGAACTATTCACAGAGTCTATCAGTTTTATATGTATTAATCAGTGGCTTGTCTCCTAACGTCTAGACCAGGTGATGCAGAAGGTGTGCTGCAGTGTAGTTGGAAAACGGTAGGTTAGACACCTAGGTTGGGTTTGCTCCACAGAGTGAAAACTCCATTCTTCTGTTTTTGACTTTTCCTCCTCTCTCGGTGGGGGGCAGAGAATTCCTGAGGTTTTTACTTAGTGTAAATTTCCTCTGTCCCGGGTTGAGTGGCTCTGAGTGAGGACATTGCCTCTCTGCTTGCCTTATCTCTTCTGGCATATAGGCTGCTGTTCTGAAAATTGCTAGTGCAGCCTTTCTCATCACCCCTAGTTACTGTGTCGACCAGTCCTCTAGCCCTCAGCCTACTTGCAGGATACTTAGGAGCAGTATTGGCAGCAGCTCTGGCTTCAGCCCCACAGATCAGAGCCTGCCTCAAAAGCCCCAGCCTTGTGACTCGTGCATAGCTGCTGGCTGCTGCCTTTAGTGCCACCTGGGCTGTGGACCATGAAGGCTTCTTCTCAAAGAGTGACCCCTGTGACTCCACAGCGGGACACCTGCTCAGCAGGTGAGAACTCTGGGCATGCTGTCCTTTTTAGTGTGACACCTCTTTCATTATGCTGCTCACCTTCCCTACCACCACCTACCTCATACTCAGTCTAGGTAGTGGAACCCACATTGAGAAGTGTTTATTGACTTGAATCTCTGTTGTTATCCATATTTTTCTGTTTCATCTTCAAGTGTCTCTGAGGTCCATCCCTTGTTCCCCATTCCCATATCCAAATTCCTGATACTGGCCAAGTTTAACTAAAACCAAATTCATACAATGTATGTTAAATGTTACTTGAAACATGCATTTCTCTGATTTCCTTATGCAATTAATTTGAAACATTCTCTGAACTCTGATTTTTTCCAAATGAATATTGTTTTTGTCTTTTTCTACCGGCTAAATTATCTGGTATTAATTAATAAAGTTAGGCACAAGTGAAATATAGAAATCAAATTTGAGCAAGAAAAGCTTTACTTACTGATTAATATGACTGTGTTAACTTAAAATGGGGTATTGTATAGTATACATATAAATTTTGCTTCTTTTTATAGAGTTGGCGTTCCTAAAGGTGCTAAAGGTTCACCTGTTAATGCTTTGCAAAATAAGAGGGCACCAAAACAAGCAGAGAGCTTTGAAGATTTGAGGAGAGATGTCTTCAATATGTTCTGTTACCTTGGTCCTCACCTTTCGCATGATCCCATTTTATTTGCAAAAGTGGTGCGCATAGGCAAATCATTTATGAAAGAGGTTAGTAAGATTTTTTTTCCTTCTAAGCAGGAAACTAAATTTTGGAATGAAAATGTTCTATGTATATTTGTCTTATGCATATCTCTAGAAATAAAAAGAAAAGTGAACTTAATTTAAGAAAAGGTTATGTTGAGTAAGGTTTGGGGAAAGTCCATTGTGTCCTAACCACATATATGCGTGTGTGCACGTGACACACACACACACACACACAAGTCCATTGTGTCCTAACCACATATATGCGTGTGTGCGCGTGACACACACACACACACACACACGTAGAAAATTAGTCAAGTCCCCCGCATAGGAAAATGTACTTTGGACAAGTGGTTGCTTTTTGAATCCCTTTATAATTTTAGTGGTCAACTCAGCTTACTTTCCCCCTTACTTTTCTTCTACTCCGTTATTTTCTTGACTGCAATTTTGAATCATTGTGATTATTTGTATGAAGTCAGACTGTTGAGGATGCATTCTTTGCTAGTAAACTTTTTATTGAAATAAAATGTACAGAAAGTAACAAATCATAATTGTACACCTCAGTGACTTTTTCCAAACCAAACACCCATGTATCCCCTGCCCTGATCAAAAAATAGAACACTACCCCAGAGTTCCCTTGTACTCCCTTCTAGTTAATACCCTAAGGGTAACCCTTTATGCTATTAACTAAATTTTAAAATTGGCTTTGAGTTATAATTTACATACAGTAAACTTCACCAATTTGAAGTTTACAATTTGATGAGTTTTGACAAAGGTATACAGTTGTGTGTTCACCACCACAATCATGATAGAGAATATTTTCATCACCCCAGAAAGTTCCCTCTTGCCCCTTTGCCTTTAATTCTGTCCCTTCGTTGCTGGTTCCTGGCAACCACTGATAGGCTTTTTGTCACTATAGTTTTGATTTTTCTAGAACTTCATATAAATGGAATTGCATAGAATGTACTCTTTTTTGTCTGGTTTCTCTCGTGTAATGCTTTTGAGATTCATCCAAGTTGTTGCACGTGTCAGTAGTTCCTTTATTGCTGAGCAATATTAGACAGACATACCAGAGTTTATACATTCTCCAGTTGATGGGCATTGGGGTTGTTTCTAGTTGGGGGCTATTATAAATAAAGCTGCTATGAATATTCCTGTACAAGTCTTTTTTTGGGGGGGGAATATGTTTTTGTTTCCCCAGGAATGGGATTGCTGGGCCATATGGGTAAGTGTATGTTTAACTTTTTGCCAAACTGTTCCAACGTGTGTGTACCATTTTGCATTCCTGTATATGACTTCCAGTTGTTCCATATCTTCATCAGTACTTGTTATTGTCACTCTTAAATTTTAGTCATTCTAGTGGGTGTGTAGTGGTACCTATTGTGCTTTTAATTTATGTTTCCCTGATGATCGGTGATGTTGAGCATCTTTTCATGTTCTTATTTGCCATTTGTAATCATCGTATATCGAAATGTCTATTCAAATCTCTACCCATTTTAATTGGGTTGTCTTTTGTTATTATTTCTCTGATTTGCCTTTTCATTATGTTAATTGTCTTTTGAAAAGCAAAATTTTAAATTTTGATTAATTCCAATTTAGCAGTATTTTTATGGTTTCCTCTTTGTGTTCTAAGAGATCTTTGCTTAACCCAAGGTCTTGAAATAGAAAAGAATACGTAATTTTCAATTGTAAAAACAAGGCTGCCAAAAGTATCTGCAAATTGTTACAAGCACAAATACGGTTTTCTCCAGAGTTTGGTGATTGCATCTAATTTTAATTTTTGACAACAGTGACTATACAGAAAATTTATCAGCTGTTGTATATTAATCCCTTGACACCTGAAGTATTTGATTTGGCTTTTAATACCTCTTTTTTTTTTTTAAATGCTCACAAATTTACATTGTGTAAAGGTACTCTAAAGAAATCTGCTGGGCACCTGGGTGGCTCAGTCAATTAAGCGTCTGCCTTTGGCTCAGGGCATGATCCCAGGGTCCTGGGATGAAGTCCCGCATTGGGCTCCCTGCTCAGCAGGGAGTTTGCTTCCCCCTCTGCCCCTCCCCTCTGCTTGTTCTCTCTCTCACTCACTCTCTCAAATAAATAAATAAAGTCTTAAAACCACTACAGTTATCAAAATCAATAAATTAACATTGATACCATATTACTAAAAATCTGCTGAGTAGTTTATTACTATACAAATAATTTGTTATATAACATATATAAAAAGGAAGTATAATGATGTTTCATTATTTTAATTCTTATAGTCTGAAAGGGATGAGTCATGTTAGTAGTGCCTGTTCCAAGAACAAAAGGGTCATGTCTTTCCCAGTGCCTCATATTGGGAAGCATATGAAGTCAATCTGTCCCATTACTGGTGATGTTAACATAGATCACTTAGTTAAGGTAGTGCGCTACCAGGTTTCTCTAGGGTACAAATATTTTTTTCCTTTGTTGCTAATATATATCTTGTGGGGAGATACTTTTTTTGACAATGTAAATAGCCTCTTTCTCATCTTACCTTCACCCACTAATGCTGTTCTTTTTAACTGAACATCTTAATGTTCAGATCTCGTTCTGAAATTCTTTCTTTGGCTGCAAGTATTAAAAACCTGTAAGCAGGAGACCAAACATCCAAGTTGTGGAAGTCCTATACATAGACATATGCATGAGCATATGCACAAACATAGTATTGTTACCAAGATGCGCAGGTGCTAGAGCTGTCACCCTTCCCCTCTGCCATCTCCATCACAGCTCTCCTATACCTCTGTTCTATCACAGTTGTGCCTGGTGCCTGCCCCTAACTCCAGTCTCTATTTTTGCAGAGGTAGAAGGGCAGAAAGGAAGAGGAAAATGTTTATTTTGATCACAGTGTGGGAAGAAATCTGTCTTCTCTCATTGCTAAGGTTGTGGTAGGAAAAGTGAATCTTTCCAACGATCTGAGTTAGAATTTTGGTTAATTTTTTACCCATGAAAATATTTAACTGTAAAAGATCATTTGTTCTGTGTTTATAGGTTTAAAAGGCTTTTGTTGCTTAGCTAGGAATTTAACTAGGGTATGTAAGATAGTTTCTAAAGGAGGAGTTTGACTTTAGTTCCAAATAATATAATTAAATGTCTTTAACAACTCATTATAAGCTTGGGGTTGCTTGTGTATATAATTTATGCATATTTTGAAAATGTTGGTTATATACTTATACCAGCTGTCACTTAACAGAATAGTCTTCTAGCCCACAGTTATTTGTAATCATTTATCTCTGTGTATTTCTTAAATTTGAGGTATATATCAGAGGACCATCTAGTACAGTGATCTTCAAACTTTAGCATACATTAGAATCACCTGGAGCTCATCTTAAAACACATTGTTGGGTCCCATCCTCAGAATTTCTGATTCAGTAGGTCTGGGGTGGAACCTACTGAAGAGAGTTTGCATTTCTCACAAGTTACCAGGTGATGCTGATGCTACTGATTCAAAAACCAAACTTTGAGAACTGTTGTTCTAGTATATTAACCAATTTTGGTCTTTATTTCAGCCTTAAAAGAGGGGGTAGCTCTAAAGAATATTTCTATATGAATGGACAGATTTTGCTATCTTTAATTTTCTTTAATTGTAGAGCATAGCTTTAACATGCTCACCTGACATACTTAAATGGTTTTGACAGCACCTACACAACTAAAGATGAATTCCTTGGTGCTTTTTTGCATCCAGCTAATGTTAATGGATTAAGTTGTTTATGATAATGACAGTTAATATATTTTGAGCTCTTACTCTGTGCCAAGTCCTATTCTAAGTACTTCATGTGAGTCAGCTCATTTAATCTTTACCATACCTTTTATGCTTTAAGTTAAGTAAATTGTCCCAGGTCACACCATTAATATGGGGCAGGGCTGAGATTTCAATCCAGGCAATCTGGATTCAGAGGCCAAGCTCAAAATCATCATGCTTGCCTGCCTATACAAATGTAGTGTGTCTGAAGTGGAAGAAATGACAGGTTATCTAAATTTTGCAATTCTTGAAATTCCTTGCTATTTTAAATTAAATCTGTTAGTGGTATTTTGTTGTTTTGTTATTT
This sequence comes from Mirounga leonina, assembly GCF_011800145.1. Classification (NCBI taxonomy): domain Eukaryota; kingdom Metazoa; phylum Chordata; class Mammalia; order Carnivora; family Phocidae; genus Mirounga; species Mirounga leonina. Next base: position 14,342,664 of record NW_023270175.1, on the reverse strand, counting down.
TGTTTATCTCTACAATCTGTGTTCATCTCAATCTATGTATCTCATCTCCAAGCTTTTCTTGTTTTGTTAAGTTCATCCTTAAGACTTTTTTCTATGACTATATGTAGATACTTGTGGAGAATCTGCCTCTGTCCTTTGTGTTCTACTTTCATCCACACTGAGTTCATTTATCTTCTATATGCTTTTTTTGGCAGGGGGGCATGCTATTTATGTTTCCATTGTAGCCACAGCATTTCTTTTCATCTTAATATGTATAGCTCTGTTCACAACTTCTTTCTGATATAGTGAGAGTGAATCTTCTTACCTTTCCTACCTTATTTATGACCAGTCCTCCTCCCCCCAAGCTACAGTCTAATAATTGGGTTCTCCTTTCAATCTTTTCTGTAGTCTGTGATAAGGGAAGTGAATGAGCTCAGTGAGGCTGAGTATAGCCCTCATTTAGTACCTCTGCTTTCTCTTCTGAAATACTATTACCTATCCTCTACCATGTGGGCATGCCAGCTCCCTTGGGCTTTGACTCCCTCAGCCATCTAAGCACAGTTCCTGTGAACCACAGTAGGCTTTAGCAGCTGGTTCTTCCTTTGCCAGAGTCCTGCTGGGCTCCTGTTCACAAGAGGTTTTCCTGAGTCTGCTCACTTACCTTGCAGGTCTTATTGCCTAAAGGATTTTGTTGACTTACCTTCCTTGGTCTGTACTACTTCTGGGATTGGGTTAAGGGCAGGAGCCATACCACACTGTGTGTAGTACCAGAATTGTGTGTGTGTGTGTGTGTGTGTGTGTGTCTCCCCGTCCCCTTGAAGTTAATAGCATAGTTTCCTCTTTTCTTGCTTGGTTGGTGGTGAATTTGGAGCGTTAAAACAACAGGGCATACATTTTTCATTGCATTAGGGATAGGGGAGAGAAATTCTGCTTCACTCTGTCATCTTAATTCATTTGTCTGGGCAGGCTGTTTATATGGCTCTTTCTTATATTGGCCCTTGGTAAAAGCCAGAGTGCTTTAAATTGATTCATAGATGAAGCTTAGAGAAACCTAGAGTCAGAGGGTCAGAATATTCCTTAGATTGGGCATTGGATGATATTAGGAATAGCTAGCTGTGATAATGATATTGTGGTAATGTGGAAGAACGTCCTTTTTAGGAGATGCATACTGAATTATTTTGAGATGAAATGTCATGCCTGCTATTTTTTTGGTCAGTCAAAAGGGCAAAATGTTAATTGTTGAATCTATAAAGTAGGTATAAGAGGTGTTTATTGATAGTGAACTATCCATTCAACTTTTATGTAAACTTGAAATTTTTCATAATAAAAATTGGGGTTGCTAGGGACAGAATCTACCTTAGCCCATTGATTCCAAAGTTCTACTTTATGAACCAGTTACTTTAGAATTTTGGCTTGATGTTACTGTTTTTTTTTTGTTTTTCTTTTCAAAATTGAAGATCTACCCTGGTTGTATAGATAGAGCTCAAAGTTAATATTCCTTCTGGTTGAAGGTTACTTGTGCTTAATTTGTGGGAAGGTGGCCAGACTTTTTCCATCAAAATACTCCAAGTGTGTATGCCTAGGAGTAAGGGTGAAATTGGAGGATTTTTTTCTCTCAGTTTGGTTCAGTTTCTCAGGTCTCTTACCACATTTAGTGTGAATCTAGTTTTTAAAGTAATGGGTTTTCATGTGACATGGCCCCTAAATGCAAGCCAGTTACTTCGTTTCATGTTCACATGAATTCATGTTCCCATCTCATGTTCCCATAACAATGATTTCTTCTAATACTAGAGGGGGAAAAAACAGTCTTGTGTTGGACTCAAATGAAAGATAATGTGTCTGTGTACTTTATAGATAATTTAAGGGACTTTTAAGGGTAATTGTGAGTATATATTCATTGTATGCATTGACTTTAGAACCTAACTTGCCCACAGAGTCTTCATTTAAGGCTGTCCCCCAAACAAAGTAATTTTAAGGCATTACACATTGATTGTTAGGTTAACTGGTTTCATCAGGATGAGCTGCTAGCTACTTGCTAGTTATGTGACTTTAATCTGGTCATTTTTCTGTGCCAGAGATGAGTGGTAATAACCTTTGCCTTAGCTAGTTCCTGGGGTTGCAGTGAGAATCAAATAAGATATGTCTAAACATTAATTAGATGCTAACATTAATTAGGCATTCAGCTTTAGAGAGTTAAAGTTGTCATGAATTCTTCAGAACATAGTAAGTTACAGCTTTACTTTTGTAAGTTGTCACTACACTAACTTTTGATGATTTGTTTTAAAGTGTTAATATACTTCAATCTATCTCTGTCTTTAAATAATAGCTATTACTTTCAAGTAGCAGCTTCATTTCCCCATGAGAGCAGATTTGATTTTATATAGGAATGCCTTTAACTTCTTTACATTGTGGTGGTAATCAGATGTCCCCCCCTTCATTGTGGAAACTTATGTTATAAATTAGTAACAAATCAAAATTTTTATCAAATTAAATTTTTATTGCTGGGGCTTTGTGAGTGGACTAGTCAGGGGTAGCTGTAGACATGTCAGTTTCCAATTTTAAGTAGATACAAATTTTGCAAGAATATTTTTAAGAGAATCAGAACCTTGCATTATTCTTATTGTCCAAGAGACAGATGCTGCTCTCATTGGAGGATTTTTTTTCTCTCAGTTTGGTTCAGCTCCTCTATGTACTTTTGCTATTATAAGTCTCATACAATGAAGGGGGGGAAATCGGAGGGGGAGACGAACCATGAGAAACTATGGACTCTGAGGAACAAACTGAGGGTTCTAGAGGGGAGGGGGCTGGGGGGATGGGTTAGCCTGGTGATGGGTATTAAAGAGGGCACGTACTGAATGGAGCACTGGGTGTTATATGTAAACAATGAATCCTGGAACACTACATCAAAAACTAATGATGTATGGTGATTAACATAACATAATAAAATAAAATAAATACGTCTCATACAAAGCAAGTGAACTCTAGATTTGGAGACCAAATTTAATCTACATCATTCTTGCTATTTAATGAGCCTGAGCAGGGAAGAACTCTTAGGATGTTTATATTTGTACTTATATTGTCACCTGTAATAATTGGTTTGAACTAAGGTCACCTTAGCTATTACTGAATATCTTCATGTGACAATTCTAATCAAGATGTAGAATCATAGTTAAGGTAATAAAATTACAAATAGGATCTTAATTTTTACCATTAGCTATGCTTTTTACTTAAGAGAGACATATAAACATCTAAGTCTGTTAATAGGCAAATGTAGATACGTACAAACAGTATAATTTTAAGAAGTATATTTTATACAAGAAAGAAAAGTCAACTTTTTAGTGTGCACACACTGTAAGCAATTGATTCAACCCCTGTGCCTCCTCTCAAAGACTGTTTTCTGAAATTGGACCTCAGTGTTCAGTTTCAGAAAAAAAAATTCAGAATGTAAAACATTAAAAAATATTTGTGAAAAACTCTTCATCTCTTGGAGGTTTGGCCATTTGTCCATGCGGGGCATATCAGATGCTATTAGATTCCATCTGTATTCTTTTCGCTTTGCACTAGGTCCTTATCATTTTGGTGTGTGCCTGCCCCATTTTCAACTATTGGCACCTGCATCTCGTTGTCTGAGGGCTTTTCTGGCCCTGGAAGCCTGCATAGGGAGGATAGGAATTGGTATCCTGGAACTGCTGGAGAACTAACTCACCTTGCCCCCTCTCCCCAGCTCTCAACCAGTGAAATGATAGGAGTTAGTGTGTAACTACCATGCCTTGAGATGGGATAATCCTGAGTTGTATTTCTACACAGACCCTCAGAGTCCCCAGTGGGATTAAGCTCCAGTTAACCCACAGGAATAATTTCCTACTAGGGTTACTTCCCGAATAAATTATGCCTGTACTTGAATAGGGTCTGATTTTGGGGGAATGTAAAGTAAAACACAGGGGCATATCCCTTTAAATAAATTCCATTTGAAAACCTTAATTTTCCCTAAAGATAGATTTACAGGGCAATTTTTTGTTTTACAAAAAACTTCTATTATGAACTCCATTTATAAAGAGAATTCATTTAAATAAATCACATATTCATATTCATTGTGCACTGAAAATACCCATTTTTACACACAGCTTGTTAGAACTATGCTTGTGTAAAACAGCACAGTTTCATATCATAATCAACTTTTTTTTTTTTAAAGATTTTTATTATTTATTTATTTGACAGAGAGAGAGAGACAGCAAGAGAGGGAACACAAGCAGGGGCAGTGGGAGAGAGAGAAGCAGGCTTCCCGCTGAGCAGGGAGCTGGATGCGCGGCTCCATCCCAGGACCCTGGGATCATGACCTGAGCCGAAAGCAGACACTTAACGACTGAGCCACCCAGGCGCCCCATAATCAACGTTTTAACCAAAGTAATTACTTTTGGGTGGTGAATTTTATGAAACCAAGTTTGGCTATTTAGCATTTTGTCTAGTTTGCTATTATCTTAATGTTTAAACCACTCCCTCAAGTCCATTTACTGCAGTTTGAATGCTACTCATGTGGTAGGTAGGGAGACCATGTGCTTTATTGTCTGAACCAGGATATTCAAGGTGGAAAGGTTGTGCTATTACCTACACTGGGATAAAAAGCAAGAACCAGCACATAATGGTCATCCTGTGTATAGGTGATCATATTATTAATTCTTTGGTACAGATTTGTATTGATTAAGAATGAAATGTGTTGGAAGATAGTACTTTTTCATTTAGTATCTCTGTTTTCAGAAATGATGTAGTAGCAATATTACTGATTGTTTCTAAGTGTTTATAAAATTTTAAGAGTTTCTGATTAAAAGATAAAAACAAAGCTTTGAACCAAAGCATTGAAAGGCAATTCATTTATCTCTTCTTTAGGCTCGGTAAACTCATGGCCTTGTAACTTTTAACTTATAGGTTGTATTTTCTTATTTCTAAGTTATTTTGGTGGGTCTTAATTGGGTCCTTTCTAGCAAAAAGATTTTCCTTGGGCACCTGGGTGGCTCAGTCAGTTAAGTGGCTGCCTTCAGCTCAGGTCATGATCCCAGGGTCCTGGGATGGAATCCCACATTGGGCTCCCTGCTCAGCGGGGAGCCTGCTTCTCCCTCTCCCTCTACCCCTCCTCCCTGCTCATGTGTTCTTTCTCTCTCAAATAAATAAATAAAATCTTTAAAAAAATTTTTTGCCTTATAGTTTTAAGACCTAAATGTGAAATTCTTAGCCTACTGTATAGCACATAGTGAGTACTCAATAAATGGTAGTTAATTAAGAATGAGAAAAATAAGGAAGGTGAAAATAGTGCCATAATTTACTTAGATGTAGCTTCAGCTTCAAATCTAGTCACAAGTCTTAAATATATTTTTCTTTTTTCTTCTTTTTTGAAATAAAATATAAAGTAGCATTTCAAATATTCATGGGTTAGAGATACTAAAAGTAGGACATCAGTAATAATTTATCTAGTTAAATCTACAACTTTTTCCCAAGCTTTATTTCTTGACTCTCCAGAAGCCCCCTCTTGGTGGACCTACATTCTTTTTGTGCCCAATTCTTTTATGCAGCCCTGTCATCTGCTCCCTCATTATAGGGCAAGAATGGAACCTGCTTGGGGCCATTTATAGCTGATGGTTTGTCTAGGCATAATTATGAATGCTTGATTTTATTCAGACTAAAAAAATTCAGTTCCTAATAGTACATTGGCAAGTGTAGTTTTGATTTTCAAGAGATCCTCAAGGATAGGAATTGTCTTTGTCACTTCCTCAGAGATAGGAACTCTGTTCTGTTCATCTTTGAATTCCCAGTATCTGGCACATAGTAAATGAATGCATGAAGTGGACGTATTTTCTTCCTCCCCCTCTTTTCTTCCATTTCTTCCTGGACTGGCCATTCAATAAAATTTTAGTGTTGTACTATGGGAATGGAGAGTTTTATATTTATTCTAAATTAAAAAGCAAATTAAAAGAAAAAGCATCAAGGGACTGGAATGTGTCTTTATATTCTTACCAAAGAAAATAAAATTCTTTTACTTGCATGTACCTTTACCATTTTTGTTCATCTTTGTTCATCTTTGTTATAGTTAGCCTTTGATAGAAATGTTTCTTACTGCTCTTCTAGGTAGTTTCATTTGCTTTCCATATTTCTTCTTCTTTTTTTTAAAGATTTTATTTATTTATTTGATAGACCATATTTCTTTTTCAAATTTTCCTGGTTATGAAATCTAGAGAATTGACATATAGACATTACAAACTTAAGTATTTAGTAAAGGAATTAGGACAGCTTAGTAGGTAAGAAAATGTTTTATTTCTATGGAGAAAACTCTGTGTAGCTTTATTAGGGTCATAGTATACTAGAAAAGGAGTAGCTTAACTGCCTTTATCCCCAACGTAATATACTGTAAATCTAGTTCTTCCTAATATGCCACCAGAATTACCCCCCCCCCCCCCGCAACAACCAAACAAAACAAAAGCAGCTATCTACTTTGTTTTCTGCCAGGCCATTCCTTCATAACCTGACCCTTATTTGCTGACCAGGATATATATTGACTTAACAGTTGTTTCTGTGAAAGCGAACCGTATCTTTTTAACCTGCTGATAAAAAAAAAAAAAAGAGGGGAATTGTTTGTGTTTTCCCATCAAGGTGACATGGCAGTCCCAGAATTAGTCTTATGTGAAAATGTTGCGCAGCAGTCAGACTTCTCTGTAGTACCATTAAATTACTCAAGTATAAAAACATGCATGCACAAAATACCTATTTCTGCCAGGAAAATAATAAGCTTGTTAGCTGCATGTTAGCGTTTTCCCCTTCTGTCACTTGGTACTGAGTTAAATCCTTCCCAGAAATCCAGATTATCCTTGGCTATCAGTGCTTCAGTTGTCCTTTTGGCCTTTGTACACTCCTCTAACTCTCCACCTGCCTATATACACACACACACAAGTACTGTTTCATTTTGAATGAATGGACAGCATCAGCATCAAACATGGCACTTCAGCGGTCCATCTGCAAATCACTGATACAAAACGACCCAGGTTTTTTCATTCAGTCCAACTTAGGCAGTGGTTTGGTCTTTGTCAGTAATGTTTTACTAATATTTTAGGCTTATTTCTCATTGAGAGTTTAAGTAATGGTGAATTAAAACATAGTTTAAATTTCTTTGGGTTTAATTTTTTTGTGTTATTGCTTTAGTCTTAGATTTTACTAATTCTGTAGCAGAAAATCAGAACTTCTGGATGGAAAAATGCAAATGCATTATAACTAAATTGTGCTGGATACAATCTTATAATAAATACTTAGATCAATTTTAGGATGCTTTGGTTTGTGATAATGAGGTTAAGAAAAGAATTGGCTTATAAAATTGACATTTAAAATTCATGAATGTTGCAAAAATGATTTGGAAGTTAGAAATATAGGTGAAATTTAAAAATGTTAGTTGGTAATACTGGCTATATTTAAAATCTACACTTGTTTAAAAAGTAAGGAAATAATTCACAACCGTGTACAAGTTAATTTTTTTCAAATTAGATGCTAAATTGTGACATCATAATCTTAACCTTTTTGCATTTTATTTATAGTTTTTTTTAATTTTAGTTTCAGTCTGATGGAAGCAAGCAAGAAGATAAAGAGAAAACGGTAAGATACTAGAAAAATCCGATGTGTCTGATTGGTCTATGTACGGCATACTGTAAATTTTACTGTGAACAAGTTTTAATCACCTTTGTGAATATTTTGTACTCTACATGCTTAGTATAGCTTTTGACATATCTTTTAAGATTGACAACTCCTGTTTTTGAGGATTACCATGTTGAGAAAGGAAGAGGGATAACAAGAATCCCTCATTCTCTTGCTACCCCTTTCCTTACCTCACCTCATTGCTTCCTTAGATGGAGAAGCACAAATATCCACTGTGAAAAGGGCAGTGATAATGTGGGAAATTAGATGTGGTGTGGTATGAGGTCAAGGAATGGCAGTTTTTCCAAGGCTGACATAAATTTATTTTGGGGGGGGTTAATATGGACCTTTTACTAAAATAATTTTTTCCTTCCTTCTTCTTAGGAAGTTATCCTTAGCTGTTTACTTAGCATTACTGACCAGGTACTTCTTCCATCTCTTTCTTTGATGGACTGCAATGCTTGTATGTCTGAGGAACTATGGGGAATGTTTAAAACATTTCCATATCAACATAGGTAAATACGTAATATTTTTGTATTTTTAACTACTATTCTAGTCATTAACCTCTAAGTGTTTAACTTTTCCTAATTCTTCATCTCGTTTTTTAAGATATCGTCTGTATGGCCAGTGGAAGAATGAAACTTATAACAGTCACCCACTTTTAGTAAAAGTTAAAGCCCAAACAATAGACAGAGCCAAATATATCATGAAGTAAGTTTTAATTTATTTTTCTTCATATTAACCTAAAGTATATCTGGATCTAATTTACTTTCTTCCAGCCAACTTATGTCTGAGCCTCAGTTCTGAGGAAGCCCAGGAGTATTTGCTTAATGGTATAGTCAGTTATATACTGCAGATAGAATGACTACCAATTTTTGTGCTTTTTAGCTCATTTTGACTACCAAGTTAGTTTTTGTAGTTGTCATGTTTGCATAGCTGTAGAATCTAATAATCCTCTTTAATGCATCATATTATAGGTGAGTTTTTTTTAAAGGACAGTCTACTATGGCCTTTGCTCAATTTGCATAATACATTTAATGGATTATAAAAGGTGGTCAAAGTTCTTGAAATTTCCTCTGCCGAAAGTTATTATAATAAAGATTTTTCTTGGGGTGCCTGGGTGGCTCAGTCAGTTAAGCTTCTGACTCTTGGTTTTGGCTCAGTTTGTGATCTCATGGGTTGTGGATCCTGCCCTGCATTGGGCTCTGCGCTCAATACAGAATCTGCTTGGGATTCTCTGCCTTTTCCTTTCCCTCTGCCCCTTCCCCTGCTTGCATGTGTGCTTTCTCTCTCTCTCTCTCTCTCTTTCTCAAATAAATAAGATCTTTAAAAAAATATATTTTTTCTTTTTTGGAAGATCTAATGGAATTATGTAGAACTACGTCCTTGAGTCAACTGTTGAAAAATTTCTATTCATTTTTGTGCTTTATTTTCATGTTATTAAAAACATAAGAGTGATGTTATTTTACTTCTTGGTAAACTGAAATTTAATTATGAAAATTGTATACTTCAGATTAGAGTTGGTTTATATGCTAAATACACTGCTATATTACAAGTGTTTTCAGCAAGGCTATTGATTGTTGTTTCTTTTATGTTTGTGCAGTGGTATGGTTATTCTAATTAAAATAGTTCATTCTCTAGTTTAACTAGATTTAACAGTATGCAATGTTACTGTCTTCCCAGTGATATTGTCCCTGGCCACAGTCTATTGGGGAAACAGGTGTGTACACAATCACAATTTGGTTTAATAGTTGCTGTTATACAGTGTATATAAAATGTTCTTTGGGAGGATAGAGAAGAGAGTGAGTTATTTCACCCCGTGGAAGTTGGGGAAGGCATGGAAGGAGGTGATATTAGAATTGGTCATTCCAAAAGAGTTCCGATCTTAAGAATTCCACGGGTAGTTTCTAGCTTAACAACAACAGCTAATATTTATGGAGCCATTAATATTTATATGTGCCAGGCCCTGAACTAAGTGCTTTATATGGATTATTTAATAATACAGTTGACTCTTGAACAAACATGGGTTTGAACTATGCGGATTCACTTATATGTGGATTTTTTTCAGTAAATGTTTTGGAGGGGCGCCTGGGTGGCTCAGTCGTTAAGCATCTGCCTTCGGCTCAGGTCATGATCCCAGGGTCCTGGGATTGAGCCCTGCATTGGGCTCCCTGCTCAGTGGGAAGCCTGCTTCTCCCTCTCCCACTCCCCCTGCTTATGTTCCCTCTCTCGCTGTGTCTCTCTCTGTCAAATAAATAAAATCTTAAAAAAAAAAAGTATTGGAAAATTTTTTGGAGATTTGGAACAAATTTGAAGAAACTTACAGATGACATAACCTAGAAATACTGAAAAAAATCAGGAAAAAGGTATGTCATGAATGCATAAAATATATGTAGATACTAGTCTAGTTTATCATTTGCTACGATAAAATATACACCAATCTATTCTAAAAAGTTAAAATTTACCAGAACTTACCTACATGCACACTTACAGACTGTACAACGTGCTATTCGTAGTAAAGAGAGATGTAAACAAATGTAAAGATTTAGTATTAAGTCATAACTGCATAAAAGTACCTGTAATACTTATTGTACTACTGTAATAATTTCGTAGCCACCCCGTTGCTACGCAGTGAGCTCAAGTGTTGCGAGTATCCGCTTAAAACACTGTGTGATGATGATCATCTCTGTGTGAGCAGTTCATCTTTCCAGTAAATTGTGTATTGCAGTAAAAAGTGATCTCTCATGGTTCTTAAGTATTTTTTGTGTTTATTGCGATACCGTAAGCCTTGCATAACACCCTGGGGCCCATACGAAGTACTTCTAGTGCTGCCAGAAGTGCTCCCAAGCAGAGAAAAGTCATGACATTACAAGAAAAAGTTGAATTGCTTCATATGTACCATAGCTTGAGATCTGTAGCTGCAGCTATCCACCATTTCAAGATAAATGAATCCAGTGTAAGGACTGTTTTTTTTTTTTTTTTTTTTAAAGGAAATTCATAAGGTCATTGTTGCAGCTATACCAGCAGATGTGAAAACTTTGTACTTTTTGTGAAATACCTTTTTATCTTGTATTGAAAATGCAGCTTTTATGTGGGTGCAGGATTGCTTTAAGAATGAAATATCTATTGATTCTAATGTAATTTGAGAAAATGCCAAGTCATTATATGACAACAAAGCAAAAAGAAAGTGAAGGATCAGAAACTGGAGAATTTAAGGCCAGCAAAGGATGGTTTGATAATTTTAGAGAGGTTTGGCTTAAAAAATGTCAAGATGACAGGAGAAAGAGTTTATGCTGACCAAGAGGCAGAAAGTAGATGAGTTCCCAGATGCCATTAAAAAAATCATTGAGGAGGGGCGCCTGGGTGGCTCAGTTGTTAAGTGTCTGCCTTCGGCTCAGGTCATGATCCCAGGGTCCTGGGATCAAGCCCCACATTGGGCTCCCTGCTCCGCGGGAAGCCTGCTTCTCCCTCTCCCACTCCCCCTGCTTGTGTTCCCTCTCTTGCTGTGTCTCTCTCTGTCAAATAAATAAATAAAATCTTTAAAAAAAAAAAATCATTGAGGAGAAGGGATATCTGCCTGAACAGGTTTTTAATGCAGACAAAAGTTGCCCTATTCTGGAAAATAAAGCCACAAAGGACATTTGTTAGGAAGGAAGGAAGAGCAAGCACAGAATTTAAGGTAGGAAGGGATAGGCTAACTCTTCTGTTTTGTGCAAATGCGGTCAAGTTTATGATCTGCAGTGCCCTTATCTATAAAGCTGCTAACTCCTGAGCCTTGAAGGGAAAAGATAAACACCCGGTTCCAGAAAACAAATTGACATTGGACAATCTGGAAGAAGGTTCTGATTATTCTAGACTGCTTTTTGACTTCTATTACGATATGGACCCTTCTATGATATGGGCACTGAAACTAAAGCAAATGGTGGAAGAAGGATAGGTACCATATAGAAACATTTTTAAAGAAGTAGAAAAGCAAAAAAGTCAGAAATGACCATGTACTTCCATAAAGTTACACTGAGTGTGCCTGTCTCAACTGCCTTTCTTCCACTTCCTCTGCCTCTTCCACTCTGCCAGCCCTGAGACAACAAGACCAGCAACCATTCCTCTTCCTCCTCCTCTTCAGCCTTCTCAGTGTGAAGGCAATGAGAGTGAAGACCTTTATGATGATCCACTTTCATTTAATGAATAGTAAATAATCATCATGATAATACAGTTAATAAACTTGTCTGTTGTGTTTGTGTCTTTGTGTGAAAGTCTAACCCTATGGCAAGAACTATAGGAGATGTTTTTGTGTCCTTATCATCATGTAGGATATTGTGTGTAAGACTTGTATGGAAGTGGATAGCCTATCCTTACATAGGCATAAGGTGAATGATATTTAACAAAATTAATAATGTGTTTGTTTTCTTACTGTTTGATAACTTTGCTTTCGAAGATTTGTATTATTGTATAGTATGCCTTTCTTGTAATTGGACAAACTGCATTATCAGCCTATCACAGATAAATGGTTTTTTAAAAAAAGTAACAGTATTTCCAGTACTGTATTATGAATATGACTGTAATGCTATATGCCATAAAAATTTGATAATGATATCAGTTATACTAGGCTGCCATAAAGCAGTCATATTGTTGCTGCTTTGTTATCAATGCATGAATCATTATATCTATAAATAAATATGAATTTCTTTTTCATATTATCTCTTCATTTTTGATGTCTAGTGTTAGTGATGCATATAATATCTACAGTGTTTTGTATCATATATTGGTGTAGGTACTGACAGACTGTTCATCTTGTAAATAGACAATGTAAGCTTAACAGTATTGACAGAACTGTAAATGTATTTTCCTTATGGTTTTCTTAATATTTTCTTTAGCTTACTTTATTGTAAGAATATAGTATATAATACATATACAGAATATGTGTTAATCGGCTGTTTATGTTATTAGGCTTCTTTCTGGTCAGTAGTAGGCTATTAGTAGTTAAGGTTTTGGGGAGTCAGAAATTATACACAGATTTTCGACTGTGTAGGGGGTTGTTGCCCCTAATCTCTATGTTGTTCAAGGGTCAATTGTATATTAAATATTATCAGATCTCTTGAATCTGTCTTCTACTCTCTACTGCCACTAACTTCTTTTACTGGGAGTATTATTGTGCCTTTCTTCTTTCTTCTTTCTTCAAGATCCTTTGGTGACTAACCATTGCCTGCAGGTTATGTGTCAGCCTTTATGGCATGGTGATGTAAGACATCTTTCATGATCTGTCCCTCCCCATTTCCAACCTCTTTGCCTGCTAATTCTACCTCCAGCTGTGCTGAGCTCAGTTAAGTTTCCCTGAATGGCCTGTGGTCTCCTTTTTCTTTGCATCTGTGTTTCATTTCTTCTGTTTGTACAGGATTTCCTTACCTCTTTTTCCTCTGTCCATCTGGTGACCTCATCATCCTTGGAGGGTGGGCTTCAATGTTAGCTCCTCACGAAGCCTTCTGTAACACATACTGCCAAGCACAATCTACTGTTCTTTGTTTATGCCACCGCTGTCCCATATGCATATGATGCTATCATACCACTTAGATACATTGCTATGATTATTTTTCTCTTATCTAATTAATCTTTGGAATAGTTTATACATTCACATGGCTTAAATTTCAATAAATATGAAGAGGTAGATAATAAAAAGTCTCTCATCTCATCCTCCATTCACTCAGGAGGTAAAAAAGGAAGCCATTATTTAGTTTGTTATTTATCCTTCCAGAGATTTTTATGTATATATAGGTGAATACAAATATATTATTCTCCCCCCTTATACTATTATTAGCATATAATAAATACTGTTCTGTAACTTGCTGGATTTAAGAAAGTAAAATTTAAAAAATAGGTTAAGTCAGTCTCCCCAGCTGGACTAAGCTTGAGAGCAGGAGCTATTATTCATCCTTGTATTCTGAGTGCTTCGCTCTTTGCCTGTTATAGAAGACATTAATATGAATGAATGAATGAATTAATAAAAATATATATCACAGAAGAATATGTGTAGAAATTTTAATGTACTTGGATTTTTGTTGTATTTGTTGTAACTATTTCACCAGGCTTGAACAACATGATTTTGGTATTGATTAAACGTTATATGTTGGGAATGGAGTGTATTAATTTATTACTTACAGAATTTCACAAGTTTTGATTACTGTTTAAAAAATGAATTTGCTGTAAGGCATTCAGTAATTCATTCAACAGATGGTCATTGATTGTGTTCCATTATGCCAGACACCATGGTAGCTTGAGGGTAAGACATAATCAAGAAAGTACTCCTTTTATTTATTTATTTGTTTGTTTGTTTTTTCCCTCCAGGGTGGAGGCAGAAAGGAATGGGATAAAAGGTATAGAGAGGAAGGATCTGCTTTGGCAAGTAGGAGGACCACCTGAAATAGTAGGGTCAGAAGTAGGGACAGGTGGTAGTAAGTTTGAAGGTGGAACAGAGTATAGCCCAAGTTTCAAACTTGATAGGTCTCTCTTTTCTGTGGGAGAAAAGGAAACTGGGCCTTGGAGAATGGGAAGGGGAAGCAGTTGATGATGAAATAATTTTGATTGATGGGTCAGTTTTGTCATAAGAAACTTCTTAAGATAATTATCAAGTTTGTTACTTCCAGAATGGTCCCATTCCTTGAACTATCAACTGAATTCATTATTTGCTTCATCGTATTGTATTTTCATTCTAGAAAGCTTTTAGTCATCAGCTTTTTTAAGTTTCTAGATTTATTATGTAATATCAGAAGAGTTTAAGATGCTGTGTAATAATTTTGAGCTGTAAGCATTTCATAGATCTAAATTTTCCAGAATGTTAGTAAAAGAATACTGAGCAGTGGAAGAATTAAAGAGGAAGGAAAGGAGTAGAATTGATTTTTTAAAAAATTGTTTACACGAAAACCAGAGAACTTTCCTTTATCAAGGAGTGCAGCATTAGCTATTATTCTTTTAGGGTAACTGAGACAGATGGTATGAGGTATTTGATTGCGTTACACTGAATTTGATGCCTACACTGATAAATGAGCGCTTCTAAATCTAAAATAATTATGATTTTCGGGACGCCTGGGTGGCTTAGTAGGTTAAGCTTCTGCCTTCGGCTCAGGTCATGATCCCAGGGTCCTGGGATTGAGTCCTGCATTGGGCTCCTTGCTCAGTGGGGAGCCTGCTTCTCTGCCTGCCGCTCCCCCTGCTTGTATGTGCGCTCTCTCTGACAAATAAATAAAATCTTTAAAAAAATAATTATGGTTTTCTTCAAAAGGAGTATTATGTACTTGTAGAGTACATTAAGAGTTTTTGCTTATTAGACTATTAGTATAAAATGGAAATGTATATATTATAAATGTTAAGCATTAATTCAAAATCTTAATACCCTTTGGGAGAATGCCTAATCAAAATAACTTAAGGCCTACAGTAATGTATATGAAGAATGTGGTGGTTTTACATGGATCCATTTTGGATACTTGGGAAAGAATTGTGTTTTTTTGTTTGTTTTTTTATGATATAACAATGCTATCAACATTATAAGGGAAATGACTTAAGATGATCTCTGCCACCTTTTTCTCCCCTTGTAGGCGTCTAACCAAGGAAAATGTGAAGCCTTCTGGAAGACAAATTGGGAAGTTGAGCCACAGCAATCCAACCATTTTGTTTGATTATGTATGTTTTGAGGTTAATATTATTTTAAGGGATTTTTCTTTTTGTTGTCTTTAAATCAGCACAAGTGGAAATGGAATGATGAAGTTTTAAAAATGATAGTGTTAGGGGAAAAAATCTTTAGCAAATGAAACATTGTTACTCTAAAAACAGCATACAGTATATTTAACACATTGATCTCCTTTTTGGTCATATGTAACAATGCTACTGTTAAACAGTCTAACATTGTCTTATTTACCCCATGTTGGTTTATAAAAATATTAATAAAGAGATGCATTATTTATTGATTTTTGTTCTTAGAAACATTTGAGTAGCATTTCATTGTGATTCAGGCATAATACTTTTATATTTAGAAAGATTTTTAAAAGACATTTGGCATTTATCATTCCAGAAGTCAAGTTATATGTCCTGGAATTATTTTCTAATTGGAGAATGTAGCTTAAGAACATATTTCCTAAGAAATGATAGAATATAGTAGGTTTTATATAAATACAAAGTAGAAGGAAGCAACTTTAATTTTAAGTATTGTTTCTTTTGAAGAACAAAGAACGTATAGTCATTATTTAGCACAGAAGTTCCCTTTTGATGAGTTAATGCCATCTATTTTTTGTTGCTATCGTCCAGATCTTGTCGCAAATACAGAAGTATGATAACTTAATAACACCTGTAGTAGATTCATTGAAATACCTCACTTCATTGAATTATGATGTTTTGGCCTGTATCCTTTCAAGTGAAGTAATACATAGATTTCACATTTCATAGATCTTAATGGTGAACATTTATTTTCATTCTTTTTGTTTTTCTTTTTCATTCTAAGTTCCATTAGTAACCATATGAGGTTAATTCTGTTGGCTGATCTAAAGAAGGTTGGCCAGTCAAGAGTTTGTGTGTGTGTGTCTACTTTGTGTATAGGGAGAGAACAATGTTAAGTTTACTAAACATGGTAATATAGGTGGAATCTGTCTCGCTTGCTGAAAGATGGAAAAGTTGGTACTACTGTGAGTATAATTTTCAATAATCTGTAGTAACTTGAAGCTGACAATTTTACTTTTTCCAAGATGCGGCATTTTGTTACTGTTTTAAGGGTCTTGGTTAGAGATGTAGTGACTTAAATTTTTTCCTTAATGTGCGAAAGATTGTATCATTGAAGCTTTAGCTAATCCAGAAAAGGAGAGAATGAAACATGATGACACAACCATCTCAAGCTGGCTTCAGAGTAAGTATTTTTCTTTTTCTTTTTTTTTTTTTATTGTTATTTTTCTAAGGATGAAATTTCCATCTGTTGTAATTGCCATGTTAAGTATTCTATTGCTAATGCTAAGAGCCTGTTTGTCAAGAGGTCTTGAGAATACCTAGCCACTCAGCTTGCTTTCAGTGTGTCTAAGTTTTGGCTGTGTAAGGAGGTTCATGTAGTACTTACTCATTTTCCAACTCAAGAGTCTAGTATTGGCTGTGATAGAATTTGTGCAAGCATTACTGGGGAGATAAAAATTCCCTTCTATTATTTTAGAGGAATCAATCTTTTTTTTTTTTTTTTTTTAAGATTTTATTTATTTGCGAGAGAGAGAATGAGAGACAGAGAGCATGAGAGGGAGGAGGGTCAGAGGGAGAAGCAGACTCCCTGCTGAGCAGGGAGCCCGATGCGGGACTCAATCCCGGGACTCCAGGATCGTGACCTGAGCCGGAGGCGGTCGCTTAACCAACTGAGCCACCCAGGCACCCTAGAGGAATCAATCTTAAGGGAACTCTTCTCCTCTCTCTCCTTTCCATCCTGAGGTTTCATTCATCTTAAAAGAACAAAAACTTGGTTGTTAACGGAAACCCTAGCCTTGTTTTGTTCTAAATTTCTTGTGCTTTTGATTTCTAGCAGTGAGTTCCCTTTTCTTTCAACCTGTTGTGTCTGATAGCTGAATCTTGTGGTAGTTCCCCATTGCCCTTTAAAGTCTGAAATCTGCATTAAGTCATACAAGTAAGTTCTTTTGGGATCAGGTCCTTACTCGGTGTATTAGGCTCATCTTTTGCCCCTCCCCATATTCTGGGTTCCATTAATACTGAACTTGTACTTTCCATGGCCTTTTTGTACATGTTATTGCCTCTACTTGGAATACCCTTCCATGTCTACTCATTTCCTCCACCACATCTACTTATTGATTAGATTTCAGCTTAGAGGTCACTTTTCTTCAGAAAACTTTCCCTGTTAATGCTCCTACCCAAAAGTCGGAATTAGGTGCTCTTATTATGTGGAACCTTTTATTCATCATAGTTATTTCAGCTTCCTTTTCTATATCCCTCACTAGACTGTAAGCTCCTTGAGGGCAGGACCTGTGTCTTGTCCATTATCCTTTAAGGTGCTCAGCAAATAATTGTTGAAAAGGTTATAGATCACTTGATTTTACTAGGATCTCCTCTTGACTGGGGTTTTCTCCCTACTCATGATGCGATAAGGACTATTGGTTAAAATTGGTCTCTTGTTTGCTTCTTGGTCTGTTTCCTTTCCTCTCCACAACTAGTAGCATGTTTCTAGATGACAGATTTTTGTGTGTGTAACTCAAACATTAGAGGGGCAGGTGTTCTGTTGATCATTCAGATTTACTGGGTGATCTGTAAGATTTTGTTGTAGCTTGGTTAATTGTTGTGGCCTAACAGGCTCTGGAGTCAGGCCGTATTCCTTTGAATCACTGCTCTACCTCATACCAACTATGTGACATGAACAAGTTGCATGATATATCTGTTCCAAATTTTCCTCATCGATAGGTTTTATACCAACCTGAGATGATTATTGCAAAAATTAAATGACTTAATTAATGTAAAGTGCTTACTTAGTATAGTGCTTAGCGTATGTATGCTCAGTAAATATTAGCTATTATTAATTGTAAAACTCCATTCAGTGGCATCAGCAGTACAATTATTCCTACCTCATTTTGTTTTAGAAATTGAGTTAGTTGAGAAATGCCACCTAATACTGTGTTTTTTTTTTTGTTTTATGAACTGTTTTTTAAAAGCCCTATTTTTTTATTTCATTTAGGTCTGGCTAGTTTCTGTGGTGCAGTTTTTCGTAAATATCCAATTGATCTTGCTGGTCTTCTTCAATATGTGGCTAATCAGCTAAAGGCAGGCAAAAGGTATTCATAGCAAATTATATGTAAATGAAATTCAATAATTAGAATACTTCTGGTGGTATTGGGATATTGAGATTGCTATTTCTGAAAAAGTGTTTTGTAGGCTTAAGTAGAATAGTTGTTCACTTATATGGAATTCTTTAATTAAAAGAAATTGTAATTTCATACATAAACACTTTTTGCAGAAAGAAATGTAATATTTGGCTATATATGTAACTCGTTAAAAAGACATTTCATTTTGACTACCTGTTAGGCTCTTGAGTAAATGGTTTATATGGTATATTGTAAATCCTCTTATGACAAAATGCATTGCATTTTTGATTGTGCTGCTGGACAGTAATTGGCCTTTAAGCATATGGTAGGAACATATTTATTTTGAGGGTGTAAACAGTATTTTTAAAACACAATTTCTTTTGAATTTGAACTTCAGAGATACATACAGCTTACATACCTTTTGGACAGTGTTCTCTTTTCTTTATGAATACTGGGTTTTATTATTTTATTCTGGACCACTATCAGTGTTTAGAGTTTGAATTAGTATGTATATTAAACCTCATCAGCAGTAGACTGACTAGAATCAAAGAACTGGAAACTGTTCTTCAAAACTTTCTGGTAGAAAGCGAACAAAAATTTGTAAAGCTATCTGGTGTTCCACACAAGTATAACCTAAGTAATTTTTGACAGATTATTATTTTGGATTAGGGAAAACTTAAAAAAATAATTAGATTTAGGATTTTGTCAGCATATCACTTACACTATGTGCATCTTTCTACCATTCCTATACATTTTACTCTCCTGTGTCTATGGGCTAGGAGAATATAACATTATTTTTAAATCTATAACTCAGTTTTCTGTACTGTGAATATAATTTATAATTAAAAGATAGTTTAAAGAAAAATTAAAACATTTTATTGGTACTTGTTGCATACTAATTTGCATGAGGGCTCTCTTGTTTTCATAAACTACATTTAGGGAAGGCAAGACAAGTTGAGAGAGTAAGCACTTAATAAGAATCTTCAAAAACTGTGCCTTTTATTTGTTATTAACTTGTGTCTTGGGTATGTCTAGCTTTACCTTTGGAAAAACATCTGTATTTGTTTTGTAGGAAAGAAGGTTTCCACTTTATCTTTACTACTTAACTAATTAAGATCTTGAAAGTCATAAGTTGTTATTTTCATTGACAGTCCTAAACTTTGAGAATTAAAATGCATAACTATTGGCACAATAACAGATGTTTTTAAGGCTGTCATCTTAGGCTCATACACTTCCATTCCCTTCCTTTTTTTCTCTCTCCTCTCCCTTACTCCCTCCATCCCTTCCAAGTGTATGTGATTGTTTAGAGAGATGGCTCTATACCATCAAATATATGTATTGGCCACCTTGTACTGGAGGATAAAAAAATGCTATGAAGAAGTGAAGGGGATTAAGAGTTCATTTAAACCATGATGAGCACTGAATAATGTATGGAATTGTTGAATCACTATATTTTACATGACCAGAACTAATATAAACTGTGTTAATTATACTTGAATTAAAAAATAAATAAAAAACATTTTAAAAATGTTACGAAGGACTGTTGGGTAAACTGATAAAAATGAAATATGAACTATAAAGTATTATATCAGTGTTAGATTTACTAAAGTTGGTAACTATGCTGTGGTTATGTTAAGAGAATAGCTATATTCTTAGGAAATGCACTCTTAGGAAATACATTCTTTGGAATTTTAGGGGTAAAATGTGCCCTTAAAATGATGTTGCTTACTAAATAAGTTACTCCCAGATGGTTCAAAAAAACTGTGTGTGTGTGTGTGTGTGTGTGTGTGTGTGTGTGTGTAGAAAGGGAGGGAGAGAGAGAAAACAAATGATAAAGTGAACAGGACTAAGAATGTTAATAATAGGTGAAGTCGGGGTAAAGGGTATATGGGTATGCTTTGTACTATTTTTTATCTTTACATCCTATCTGTAAGTTTGAAATTATTCCCAAGGAAAAAGTTAAAATAAACATAAACCTATTACATGCCCCAAATATTTTTCAGTATAGTTCTAGGAATGCAATTTTTCCTTAAAAACCACTCCAGCCCCTTCCGCTCCATATTTATATACAAATAATTTAGGGATTCTCAGCATATTAATTATATATGTTGTCACTTTTATGTTTGAAGTTTCAACTACAGACTATTTTATTTTATCTAAATAGTTTTGACCTGCTTATATTGAAAGAAGTGGTACAAAAAATGGCAGGAATAGAAATTACAGAGGAAATGACGATGGAGCAACTAGAGGCCATGACTGGTGGAGAGCAACTAAAAGCTGAGGTGAGAGTTGCTAATTTTTTTAATCGATTTTTTAAGTTCCAGATATATGCATGCTCATACTAAAGAATCCAGACAACACATAAGTACATGAAGCCAAATGTCAAAGCCATATGTACCCTTCCCTCATGACTGCCCTCATCTCCCTTTCAAAAATTGATATACTAGTTGCTTTAACCCTTTCAAAAAGCTGAAACAAAGTATAAAAGACAGTGTCACATCTATAAGAGAAGTAAATATCAAGTCTTCTGTGGTCCTTGATATCCTAACTGGTGTAAATCTGAACATAGTTACTCTGTTGTTGAATCTGTTCCATACTGAATGAAGAATAATCCTTTATAAGGGACTGCAAGGTAGAAAATGGAAAATATGCAGAAGTTTAAAGACAATTGACAGTTATCTTTAAGCCAATGACTCTAACCAACAACAGTGTCACTAAAATAAATGTGTGAAGAAAGTGAAGGAATGTAAAGGTTTTTTTTATCTTCAGGATTGTAACTGAGCCTTTTCTATGTCTTTTTCAAATCAGATAACATGTGTTAATGTACTGTACACTGGTTAAGTTTATGTCTTCTCTTGTGCAGGGTGGTTATTTTGGCCAGATCAGAAACACTAAAAAATCCTCCCAGAGATTAAAGGATGCGCTGTTGGATCATGATCTTGCTCTTCCTCTCTGTTTGCTTATGGCTCAGCAGAGGAATGGGGTAATCTTCCAAGAAGGTGGAGAGAAACATTTGAAACTTGTGGGAAAACTCTATGATCAGGCAAGTTAAAGTGGCTTTTGTGTTTATATGGATTTTTTTATCCTGATAATGGAAAATATAGAATGTGATAAAATTTTTAAGATGCCATTTTGCACATCATATGAGTGTGAAACAACTCTAATGTAAAATAGACATTCTGGAAATAGGGGCTGTTTCTGTGCAAATTATGGTATTTAAGAGAAGGCTGTAGGAGATGTAATAATATGTACAAGGTTTTGAGTTAAGTAGTTAACTTCAAGTTGTTTGCTCCCATATCTTTCCTGATCTCTGGAAATGTGGAATTTCAATCAGAACTAAGTAGATGTGATCTTTATAAAATATATCATAAATATTAAGCAGCAAAACCTGTGATTAGCCTACAGAATGTGTTTATCACCAACTATATTACAAGGGAAAAAAGATCACATATATTTTATAAATGAAGTTTTACTCTTTTAAGGGCAAGGAAATTCTGTATACATAAAATTGTTGTATGTGATGTAGGGTAAATATATCCTGTTACTAAAAGTGATGAACAGTGGCTTGGAACTTGAGACCTCGTTGACTATTAAAGCCTTAAATAGATCAACTTTTCAGGGCCTTGGCATCTTTTTTGGTAATACGATTACATGATGATGTTTATAGATTGTCTCTAAAGTTCTTTTAAGTTGTAAAATTTGAATTCTTAAATGTTAATCAAAATACTGTTAAAATGACATTATAATTATTTTGGAAAATTTTTATGTTTCATAAAATGGTAGCACATTTGTGTTTTTTGTCTTATTTTTTTAAATTTAGTGTCATGATACCCTGGTACAGTTTGGTGGGTTTTTAGCATCTAATCTAAGCACAGAAGATTATATAAAGCGAGTGCCTTCAATTGATGTGCTCTGTAACGAATTTCATACACCCCATGATGCAGCATTTTTCCTGTCTAGGCCAATGTATGCACACCATATTTCGGTAAGTGTAAGTGTCTTTGCTGCCATTCAAGAATGATTCCAAATTATTTCTTAACTGTAAATGTATTTTAGTTTGACACAGATGCAGATTATGTCTCTTAGAGAGTTACTCTTTTGTTAATACTCATCTCTGAGCAGTGTACAATGAAAATGCTCCCTTTAAAAGTAAGTCTTACTAGTACTATACCCCCAGTTGTCCAGGTTGATGTCTTATGGGCCCTTTAAAACTATAGCACTCAAACAGTGTAGATGAGAGTCACCAGCGAAGCATCTTTGAAACTCAATCCCGTGTCCCCAGATTCTAATGGTAGTAACTTCAGTAGTACCTGGGAATTTCTGTTTTGTTTTTGTTTTTGTTTGTTTTTTAACAAGCGCTAGTTGATTCTGATGCAGGGAAATCTGGTAGGTGATTCTGCGAAACACTCCTATTGAATACAGAGTCCTCTTTCCTCAGTAACAATATCCCTGTCAGTTGACTTGCTATTCATACTGCCTTAAGAGAAATACAGACAGAAAGACCTAACCACCCCCAACCACTCTAAAAACTCTTGTAGGTTGTGTTATGTAACTTCTCGGAAAGGTATTCATAGTTCTTGTTTTATTTCTCTCCACCTAAATGAGACAACTAAAAAGAAAAGCACAAAAGCAAACCAGAGCCTTCCCAAGCAGGGCATCCCAGCAGTGACTGTAAGGATGGTTGGGGGAAGAGGAGGCTGCCTTCCCTCCTCTTCTCTGCCGCCTGCCTGCAAAGCAATGACCTCTAATGGGAATTGACTCTTCCTTTTCCTTCAGACCATGGTCAGGCCTCTGTTTGGAAACTATAGTACTTCTCCATTCTGACTGGAGCCCCCCAGCACATTTCTCATCTTTGTGTAGGCTTGAATTCTGGCCCTTCTGCTTATTTGTTGTTGGTTTTAAGTCTGTACTGTGTAAGGAAGGCTTTCACTACAGATTTTGGGGGAAGACCTTGGTCCTTTCTCTTAAAGTAGGATCCCTTCTTTGTTCCCAGTAGGAACATAGGGTTGTGTAGCAGAGGTGTGGAAAAAAGACGCTGAGGGGCGCCTGGGTGGCTCAGTTGGTTAAGCGACTGCCTTCGGCTCAGGTCATGATCCTGGAGTCCCGGGATCGAGTCCCACATCGGGCTCCCTGCTCAGCAGGGAGTCTGCTTCTCCCTCTGACCCTCCCCCCTCTCATGTGCTCTCTCTCTCTCATTCTCTCTCTCAAATAAATAAATAAAATCTTTAAAAAAAAAAAAAGACGCTGAGAAATTTGGGGTCTAATTGATCATTTAATTGGCCATCAGCTGTTAGTGTTTACATATCAACTGCTACAGTGTCACACTTCCCTCTAACAAGTAACTGTTAATTGATTCAGTTATCACTTGATTAGCATTACACAGCAATACTGTGCTATATTCTCTAGAAGGGAAAAAAGGACAGGGGGTAGGATTAGCCTCTTTTTTCCTCCTTTAGAATCTTTCTGGAAAATCGTGTGCTCTCTTTGCGTAGTTATGTCTTGTGTTGTCACCCCACCCCACAGTAGATCAGTCTCAGCTATACAACAGGGGACCTGATTTCTTGAAGGACTGAGGTGGGAGAGTTGCTTCATCTCAGGAATTCTGACCTGCCCTGTGCTATATTGAGAAGTTAACACACTAATCAGCAATATTGAACCCTAGCAAGCAGGAACACCTGGTTGCCTGAGGTTGGCTGAACTTTTCCAGGTCAGAAATGGAGCAGGTCATTCATACCAAAAGCTACCTTTTCTGTAGCCTGTGTAAAATATTGTGTCTTTGTCATTTAAGAGATACAAAAATCTAAAAGAAATGTCATTTCCCGTCTCAGGGTTGCAGAGGAAAACAAAGAACTCTATAGAGGTGGCTATACAGCCAAATCAGGGATAAGTCTGTTACCAATAGGCCACATAACACCCTCTGGAAAAGGAGTTCTTTGGCAACCTCGGTTGCACTGGATGGACACCCAAACTTCCTGGGGATCCTTGCTTTTGTTTCTTGGATGAGAGCCTTTCTTTTTTTTTTTTTTTTTTTTAAAGATTCTATTTATTTATTTGACAGAGAGATAGAAGAGCACAAGCAGAGGGAATGGCAGAGGGAGGGGGAGAAGCAGGCTCTGCACTGAGCAGGGAGCCTGATGCGGGACTCTGGGATCATGACCTGAGCCAAAGGCAGACGCTTAACCATCTGAGCCACCCAGGCGCCCGAGAGCCTCTCTTGAAGAGCCTTTGATGAGAGGGTATGAATATTGGAGGACTGCTAGGACCTTTCCATAAATTGATTACTAGTAGGCTCTCATGGGAATAATTCAGCCAACCAAACACTGTTCGGGTTATTGGGGCAACAAGAGCTTTTTGAACAGGAATTAGAAGTATAGCAGTAACTGTGGATATCAGTTCTATTTCATAGATTTAGTGCACTGGGTGACTTGAGATGTAGAGCTGTTATGCCTCTCCATTTGACTGAAGGTGTAAGCTTGAAGAAGGAGTTAAACTAACTTTAGACCAGGAACTATTCATCCTAGTTAAATATGAAGTATAGCTGTCTTTTCTGATCAAGCCTAATTTTTTTTTAACTAGATAGGGACTAGGTGGGTACCTAGCAATACAAGTGACAGATTCAGAACCCGAGGACTGGGGAGATGGGGGCTGTTGTACCACATCATTACCCTCTCATACCTATAAACCTAATTTTTAGTTCTAATTGTTGAGATCCACCTTGTAACACAGTTCTGAAAGAAAGGCTTTCCTCCACCCAGTTCATATTCTAGATCTTGCCCAAATCAGGTAGTTAAGCTATCCTATACAGGTAGTTTCGGCACTACTTACCCTATGTTTTGTTAGAACCTTAGCAGATGTCATTCTTCCTCACAGAGATTGATACTCGTTACCATTAACAGGACCTGCCCTCAAAGTGTAAAAGTGCTTCCTTATCCTTGCTGTTATTCTCTCAGGTCTGTGATGTAATTGGGACTTCTCTCTCATAAGGAATATTGTTTGTAGTTTTGTCACCTGTGTGGTCTCAGTAATTATCAGCATGCTCTCTAAAATGGGGGTAACAGAAGGTAAATCCACTTACAGAAAAATTGTAAGAGTCTCAGATTGTAATTATAATAATTGTAAGATGCTGCTTGAGATACCCTCTGGAACAAAGTACTTGGTATATCTTCAGTCCAGTTAGCCTGGGGTATAGAGACACTTAGGAGGGAAGACAGCTGGAGTGTAAGGAGCCAAGACTCTTGCCTACCACAATGCAGAACTGGAAGTGGAACCTTTGACCTCTGACCTTCTAGTTCTGGGTTCCATGTTTAGCACAAACTGATGATTTAAATGCTTTTCTAACAAAAAGAAATGTTTTAATCTCCTCTTAGGTTCATCTTCAGGAATGATGCCTAACCCAAACAAAATTTTCATCCTAAAGAGACTGAAGGACATGAGACAATAGCAACAACACTTTGTATTATTTTCTTTTTTACATTTGGTATTATGCTCTGTGAACTAATATGTAGTTCCCTCCCATTGTACTAACAGATTCTTTTCCTCATACTCTTAAGAGTATGGCCTTCCTCTGACTCTCTTCCAAATTAGGATAAACCAGTCCAGTCTAAAAAAGCTGCAGTGTCAATTCCCACATGCTTTAAACTAATATACCATATCCATTCATAGAAAGTCTTACTTAGGGGCACCTGGGTGGCTCAGTTGGTTAAGCATCTGCCTTCAGTTCAGGTCATGATTCTAGCGTCCTGGAATTGAACCCTGTGTTGGACTCCCTGCTTGGTGGGGAATCTGTTTCTCCCTCTCCCTCTGCCCCTCCCACTGCCTTTGCTCTCTCTTGTGCATGCTCACTCCCTCTCTCTGAAATAAGTAAACAAAATCTTAAAAATAAAAAAAGTCTTATTTAGGTTTGCTTGGGACTTTGCCAGTTTTGGCACTATACTCTTATACATCCTGGGAATCCCCTCTCATTCACTGGCAAACCTGAACAGTTAGTCACCCTACTTAGCAGTCTTAAAGTAACTTTCTCATAGCCTTTCTTAATGTTGATCCAATTTCTTTCTCTCTTTTTTTTTTTTTTTTGAAGATTTTATTTTTAAGTAATTTCTACACCTAAAGTGGGGCTGGAGCTCACAACCCTGAGATCAAAAGTTGCACATTCCACCGACTGAGCCAGCCAGGCGCCCTGGATCCACTTTCTTAATTGACAAATTGTAATGGCCAATAAGGGCTATGTGTAGTAATAAAGCATACTGTGCTGGTTGGCTGTTACTAGTTCCCTTGAAGATCTTAAAAGCTGGAGTGGAAACCCTACATGTTCAATTCTTAATGTAGTAGTAAGCGAGAGTACGGTGGAAGATATGGATGGTGGAGGGGGTACACATACCCGATGTTTTTAATAATCTTAAAAGCTTCTAGTGATCACACAGGACGAAAGATGAGAACAGCTTCCAGGGATGATTTATCTTAAAATAAATATCATTGGTAAGAACTTAGAATTCCTACAACAGTTTTGATTAGTTGTCTTCTGATTCTTGAAAAGGGAACATAGGTTTTTATACTGTGAAAGTTAGTGCTATAAATTGTGTTGTGTTTGTTTTTACTTTTTATCTCCAGTCTAAATATGATGAACTTAAAAAATCAGAAAAGGGAAGTAAACAGCAACATAAAGTTCACAAGTACATTACATCATGTGAAATGGTGATGGCTCCTGTCCATGAAGCAGTGGTCTCCTTACACGTTTCCAAAGTCTGGGATGACATCAGCCCTCAGTTCTATGCCACATTCTGGTCATTGACAATGTATGACCTTGCAGTTCCACACACCAGCTATGAACGGGAAGTCAATAAACTTAAAGTCCAGATGAAAGCAATTGATGACAATCAGGAAATGGTAGGTTTTTGTTCTAGTAGCTCCAGTACAATAATTTCATGGTAATAATTTAATATTACGCATGCTTTGTATTAGCTAAGGTTCGTTAAAGCTGTGATCTTATTGCTATATAATATTTTCCTAAGTGAGTTAATGGTGACCTCCCAGTGGGTGGGGCAGGGGCTTGGTGAATACCTGGCAGTTATGATCACACAAAAGGTATTTGAGTTTGTCTTTTTTTTTTTAAACTGAAGTTGTGTTAGCAATGTAAAATAATCTGTGTGACTCCAGTTGCAAGAGTAATAGGAGTTCCCAAAAGGAGAACTCTTTAGGAGAAGACTATTGAAGAGTTGAGTCTTGAGCTGGGTAGGCTTTGAAGGTAGATTAGGTTTGGAAATAGGGAGGCAGATTGGCCACTCAAGAGCTTCAGCAAAGGTATGAAGTAATTTAAGATTTAAAGAGACCACTTTTACTGTAGTGAATGGGCTTAGTGATAAATTTGAATGGTTAGGATGGGATCAGATTATGTAGAGAAATGAAAGTTAGAAAAGAAGACTTGATAAAATTGAGAGCTATATTAGATTCCTCAGCAGGGAAGTGATAATGGTAAAAATGGTACTTTAGAAAGATTACTCTTGACAGTGGTTTGAAGGATACATTTCTTAGGGGAAGGGACTGGCATCAAGGCTGGAGTTCAGCTAGGTGGCTCTTAGGGTAATTCATTGTGAAGTACTGAGAACATAGACTATTGGTGGAGGTAGTGGGAATGCATGAGACTTGTAAGCAGTCGGGATGCTGGAATGAAGGAGAAGGAAGAGTCAGAGATGACTTCATGCCTGAGACTAAAAGTATGAGGGCTAGGAAGGTAGCCTGTTTTGATGTGAAGACCAGATTTTGAATTTGTTGAATGGCGGTGAAAGCACATCCAGGTAGACTCCTCAATATCCCTGTGAAGTGGTTAATATAAAATATCAGCCCTGATCTCTTTTTGAATTTTTTAATTAAAAGGAAGGGAGGTAATGTGCGTGTAGTTAGAAAAGTATCTAACTTATACTTCGTAGCCTCCAAATAAAAAGAAAAAAGAGAAAGAGCGTTGTACTGCCCTTCAGGACAAGCTTCTTGAAGAAGAAAAGAAACAGATGGAACACGTACAGCGAGTTCTACAGAGACTGAAACTGGAAAAGGACAACTGGCTTTTAGCAAGTAGGTTGTTGGAATTGTTATGTTCCTGCTACTGCCAAATTACAAAAGCAAACCTCTATAACTTCAGAGGTGTTGAAGTGTATTATGTTTGTATTTCAGCTCCGTGTTCACTATCCCATTCTTTGGTTATTCATTAATGCAGAGTCGACCTCACATGTTCACCAAAGGAACTGTTTTAGTTTGCTGGTGAAATTAACTTATAACTACAATATTGGCAGCTTATCATTCAACCTTTCTGTATGAAATCATGTTTCTGGAGAAGTTATAGATAGAAAAATGTCCACAGAGTGAAAGTGAAAGTTTTATCCCAGACATGACCTTTTGGTTACAAACTATAAGGAGTTTGTGGGGTTTTTTTTTATAGCATTCTCTACACTAAAATTAATATGTTGTCATGTTTAGTGGTCTTGAGGCACTTGAGGAAGAAGTTTACCACTTAATATATTCTTCCCTTATTTTTAGAATCTACCAAAAATGAGACCATCACAAAATTTCTACAGCTGTGTATATTTCCTCGATGTATTTTTTCAGCAATTGATGCTGTTTACTGTGCTCGTTTTGTTGAATTGGTACATCAACAGAAAACTCCAAATTTTTCCACACTTCTTTGCTATGATCGAGTAAGTTCTTTTTATTGCAACCTTTAAAAAAAAAAAACAACTCACACAAAGATAGGTAAACATTATAATCTATAGAGGTATTATTGTGTGTGTGGTTAAAAGCATGAACTCAAGAGCCAAGTGCCTGAACTTGAATCCTAGCTCTGCTGCTTTCTAGCTATATGATCTTTGGCAAGTTTTTTAAACCTCTCTGTGCCTCAGTTTTCTTATCTGTAAAATGGGATAAGAGTACTTGCTTCATGAGATTGTTGTGAGAATTAAATGAGTCACTGCACACAAAAGTGCTTTGAATAGTGCCTGACATGTAATAAGCACCCCTAGTTAATCTAGTAACTCATAGTATGGGTTTATATGTTTGTCATAATAGAACTCTTTTCTTAACCTTCACCCCCTCAAAAAAACAACAAAACAGCTTACACCTTCACACATACATAAAAGCAGGGATGCTTTTCAGTATGGTTACATTTATGTATTTTTGCATCTGGCTTTTTTCTTACTAGTAAATACTGCATTTGTGGTTTTAAAATGTAGTATATGTCACAGCATGTCAGCTGCCTATTTCTAGTTTCTGTCAGCCTCGCCTCTGCTTACTGTCCCCCTAACCCCAATAATATCTATGGCTAAGTCTTTGTTGAAGAAGTTATGTTGTAATAATAATGATAGTTTTTTCCACTGTCATTGTAAATCAGTTTTTTCAAATAAGTTTGTTGTTGTTGCTTTATGAATGTGCTGTTTCCTCACAAAGGCCAAAATCTTTAAAGATTTCTGGAATTGTGACTGTAAAAGGGGAAGATACATTTTGACTAAACCAGTTTATTTGCTATAAAAACCTTTTACTATTTTGAACTAATTTTGACCTTGATTTGTTTTTATATTTCAAACATTTTTCCTGTAGGTTTTCTCTGATATAATTTACACAGTTGCAAGCTGTACTGAAAATGAAGCTAGTCGGTATGGGAGATTTCTTTGCTGCATGTTAGAGACTGTGACCAGGTGGCACAGTGACAGAGCCACGTATGAAAAGGTATGGCTAATAAACACCCTTACATTTACATGTATCTAACAGCAGCTTTCAGTAATCTTTAGGTTCAGTTCTGAAAGGGAAGCTGAGTTTAAGATTCAGTTGTAAAACAGTGTTTAAAATTTAAACATCATTCATTCATTATTAAAAAGTGCTTTTTAAAAAAATCTATCTCAAACTGACATTCCAAATTCCTACCACTGATTAAGTTGAACCTTTCTCTGAAAACTACCTGTCATTCAAATACACATCTTGTTTTTGCGTGGAATCATTAATCTAGTCCACTTAAGTTTTCAGCTTCTGCTATTTTAGGGGCAGAATTTTTCTTTAACAACCTTTTTTTTTTTCCCCCCCAAGGAATGTGGAAATTATCCAGGATTCCTTACTATATTACGGGCCACTGGATTTGATGGTGGAAATAAAGCTGACCAATTAGACTATGAAAATTTTCGACATGTTGTACATAAATGGCATTACAAACTAACCAAGGTAAAAAAAAAATTATGTTTCTCAAAGGTGGTTTTTCTCTTTATACTTATACTTTTGTAATAATAGATCTTAAAATGTTTGTTGTAGGCATCCGTACATTGCCTTGAAACAGGCGAATATACTCACATCAGGAATATCTTGATTGTGCTAACAAAAATACTTCCTTGGTACCCAAAAGTTTTGAATTTGGGTCAGGCTTTGGAAAGAAGAGTGCATAAAATCTGCCAAGAAGAAAAAGAGAAGAGGCCAGATCTATATGCATTGGCTATGGGGTAACACAATTATACTTTAATGTGATTTATGAGACTAGATGACAGAAGGATTCTGAAGACTTTAAAATGTTTTACAGTGTTGAAGTTTATCTTCTGCCTTACTTCAGGAGATTATGGGAGATTATGCGATCATGTTCCCACAGGCTGGTGAGAGTTGTCACTTCTGATTATCAGCTTCCGGTCTATACTGGATGATAGTTTCAAAAGTGATATACAATATGTCTTGGTTTGGAGGAAATGTAATTTTATTATCGTCAGTTGAGGTTTGGATCTTCAGTAGTGAAAAAAAGGCATCTTAGTTTAAGGATTAGTTTACATTGAAATTTTTATTTTTTAAGAAAGCATTTGGGGCTCTCTATAAAGACCTTCAGGAACTTATTGAAAATTAGTATTTTTTATTCTCTGAAACCAAGTAGCAGAGTGAATAATTTGCTAATTTTATTCTTTTAAACTCCATGTTTGTGCTTTTGATTTGTATTTGTATATTTAAACACTTTGTGCGACTTTCAGCTACTCTGGGCAGTTGAAAAGTAGAAAGTCATACATGATACCTGAAAATGAGTTTCATCACAAAGACCCCCCTCCGAGGAATGCAGTTGCCAGTGTACAAAATGGGCCTGGTGGTGGGCCTTCTTCATCGTCGATAGGAAGTGCGTCTAAGTCGGATGAAAGCAGTACTGAGGAGACTGGTATGCTTATTTGTAGAAATTTATAAGTAATACATTTTGTTTCAACAAACTAAGCTGTTTTATATCACATGACAAATAAAATGTTGGCTTAGTATTATAGTTTATTCCTTAGGTAGGAGTATGTAACTGTCAAGAAGAAATTAGCCCTTTGTTTCTTTCTAATTAATCTCTAATCATTTTGCTGTGAAATGATAGTTTATTTACAATTAGGGGCTTGTCAAATAAAACCTTACCTTTATTTCAGATAAATCAAGGGAGAGATCTCAGTGTGGTGTGAAAGCTGTTAATAAAGCTTCTAGTGCCACACCGAAAGGGAATTCAAGCAATGGAAACAGTAGCTCTAACAGGTAGGAACACTGGCTATATGTCAGAATTCTGAATTCTTATATGATTAACCTCATTAGACATGAATGAAACAGGGTGGTAGTTGAATACTATGAAAGTCATTTTTGTTGGACCTTGAAATTTTGTGTGTACCCCTAATTGGTGATGCGCTTAACTATCCTCATTATGTTTTATATAATGCTGAGACTGACATTGTTTCCCCTGCTGAGTTATGCAGATGAAGGTAGGTGGTGAAGTTAGAAAAGCATTTTAGGATTGAGTGCTTGCTGTGGGCATTCTGGGTAAGGATAATGAACATAAGAGAAGCCTACACTGATTTAGACCAGTGATCCATCCAGCTAAGTAATCCAGTTCCTGATAATAGCACCCTTGATCGGCTTGTGGGATAATTTTTGGTTGTGACCTTGTAATCCTCAGAGGTTATGAACATATACAAAGAACGGCCTGACATCACTTTAGTCATTCTTTTTTAATCTGCTGTTCATGAATTTGGTCATTTATTATTTACTGAATAAAGAAGTACTTCCTTTTTACTTGTCTTTAAGGTCTTTGAGATTTCAAAGGGCTACTCTTTTATTTTTGAAGTCAGTAAGAAACCCTTTAGGATTTATAACATGGAATATGTTTTATGACTGTTTGTCTTAAAATCTTGTGTTTTTATTCTTAAGCAGCAAAGCTGTTAAAGAAAATGACAAAGAAAAAGGGAAAGAGAAAGAAAAAGAGAAAAAAGAAAAGACTCCAGCTACTACTCCAGAGGCCAGGATACTTGGTAAAGATGGTAAAGAAAAACCGAAGGAAGAGCGGCCAAATAAAGATGAAAAAGCAAGAGAGACGAAGGAAAGAACACCCAAGTCAGACAAAGAGAAAGAAAAATTCAAGAAGGAAGAAAAAGCTAAAGATGAGAAATTCAAAACCACTGTTGCCAACGTAGAATCAAAATCGACTCAAGAAAAGGAAAGAGAGAAGGAGCCATCCAGAGAAAGAGATATAGCAAAGGAAATGAAATCAAAGGAAAATGTTAAAGGAGGAGAAAAAACACCAGTTTCTGGGTCCTTGAAGTCACCTGTTCCCCGATCAGATGTTGCAGAGCCTGAAAGGGGCAAGTTCGCCTTTATTTATGGTTTACTTTCGGTTCTTGTTATGTGTAGTTGGTTCTTGTCTCCTTGTTTTGGCAAGTTATCTAGGGACTTTACTTGGGGGGGGGGGGGGGGCGAATACTTGATGACCTTAAAGGTGATTTTAAAAGTGATCCTAAAAGTGGTGATTTTTTAAGTGTTTGGGAAAAGTAGAAATCTATCTTACCGTGACCATTTCTTTTTGTACCAACAGAACAAAAACGCCGCAAAATTGATACCCACCCTTCTCCATCACATTCCTCAACAGTAAAGGTTAGTATAGCCTGAGGAAGGCAGCGTCCATGTTAGGCTCACCTGGTTGGAATACGTGTCCTGACTTCCTTCAAGTCTTGTGCCAAGTATTCACTGGAGCCACTGGAGGTTTTATATTGCATTAGAAAATGAATTTTTTACATATTGGTGGACTGATATTTTTTTCCTATTGAGTATTTTTATTATAAAAATATTAAAACTTCAAGGACCTAGCACTAATTTTGTAGTGTTTCAAAGTGCAAGAAAAATTTTACCCAGAAGTGCCTCACTGCTTTAAGCAGTCTTTTTTGGAGTGCAATGGTAGCTACAAGCAAATGAATCTTTTCAGCAGAATGAAGCCTATTTTTCAGCATAAATATTGAAGAATATATAGCCCTGAAGACTTCCTGGATGATACAGGATAAACAAGATACCTCTGAATTCATCAAGCTTCTTGATGAGCATCATACCGATGTGTGCCTTCTAAGAAGGAGTCTTGAAAGGAGTTCCATTTTAAAGTCTCCTTGGTGATCAGTTCTCCTGTAGTTGTGTATATTCAGTGAGCATGCAGCTTCTGTTGTATCTTCCCTTGGAGGTTTGTTTATACCCATTGGGTTCCCAACAAGTTGAACCTTGCGTTACGATAAAAGCAGATGTGGCATCCAATCCTACCACCCAGCAAAGAGAAACCCCAGGCATTCAACTGCAGCACAAAATCGTGGGTGTAGCCTTCTTGAAGACTCAGGGTAGCCATTCCTTGCTCCATATTTAATTTTAATTCTAAAGTCATCTAATTTCATGGAATCTTTGAATTTGCAGTACGTTGAACTTTTAAAACTGTAAGTTAATTAATTCTTCATCAAGAGCACTGTGGTGGAATACCGTAATTGATTTATTTTTCTTTCTTTCTTTTTTTTAAGTGCTTTTTTTGTGGGAGGTATGAGATTCACCATCAGAGGCACTTTGCAAAAAAGTGACTACTCTTGTAGAGAATACATTTTGTTTTCTTGTTAATATAATGCCACTGAGTTTTTTGGTTAGGATTAAGAATGTCTATATTTATGGTAGAGTCATAAGTAAAGTAAAATTTGAAACCTCCCAATTAAAGAACAACTATGAAAATGTAAGATAATGTTCTTCCACAGTGACCTCCACTGTTTTAAACTTTTTGTGGAGGGAAAAAGTGTTTTGCTTTCTTAAGCCTCTTAACATTACTTATAGTTTATGTACAGTGTTATGAAAAATGTGGCATTGACATTTATTTTTAAATTATGAGCAGAGAAAGATTTTTATTTGTTACATTGAGCACATATAATTTAGTTTTTTTAACATTACAATTCCATTACATGGTTTTGCTTTTGTTTTTTTATTGTTGATATTCATATAATAATTGACATCACAAGATTTATCCTCACAAGAAGTAGCTGGTTTATTTCCAGGTTACAGCCATACTTCCCAAAGTTCCTCTGGGTTCTGAGAACTATGCCAGCTCACCTGTCATCTCCATTCATTTTCTACAGGACAGTCTCATCGAACTCAAGGAGTCTTCAGCAAAGGTTTGAGTCTTTTAAAATCATCATGCCTAAGTAAAACAAAAAAATTCTTCATTTATTTAGTAGATACCTTCACCCTAGTAAATTCAGTAAGCTAGTGAATAACCTTTAAAAATACCTATCACAAACTGAAACAATGGATGACAACGGTCCCTTTTAATGAGATTGTTATCAAATGTGTGTAATGTGGCAACATTTCTATAATCTCTCTTTGCTTGCTGTGTTATGCATTATCCTTT
This sequence comes from Mirounga leonina, assembly GCF_011800145.1. Classification (NCBI taxonomy): domain Eukaryota; kingdom Metazoa; phylum Chordata; class Mammalia; order Carnivora; family Phocidae; genus Mirounga; species Mirounga leonina. The sequence continues at coordinate 14,307,537 of NW_023270175.1, read as the reverse complement.
TATGCTTCAAAATCTGGAAATAAGTTTAAGGTTTGGGGAAGCGGTTGTTGGTTTGTTTTGGGGAGTAAGCTTATTTAATTTCTCAAAACAAATCCGTTAGGTTGTTTTCTGACTTTTTTAGACAACCCAAAAGACCAGAAAAGAAATTTGATGCATTCACGTACTGTTCTAAAAACTGAGCCCATCTCAATCCATAAAACTCTCTTGCCTCTGCTGAGCTACCTTTTTGGTAGTTGTAGCATAATTATCAAGAAATCTGGTTAATGTCAACTAATCATTCTCTTGGAGGGGAATACTCAACCCGATGGTCGTGTTTACATGTCAGTATTAATTCTTGCCTATTACTCTACTTTCTTGAGTATTCTTCTACTAAAAATAATGTGCAGTTTGTGTATCTTATTACAGAGTTCACTTCATTATTGTAGTTGAATTGTCCATTGTTCATGTTATTTTGTCTACTTATTATAAAATTTGTACCCTCTTTCACTTTGATTTTCTACTTTGCCTCCTCTTATATCTGCTAAGTATTATCTCTTACTGGTGGACCAATACAAAATGAAATTTTGAAACAAAGCCAGTTGACATTACTAACTGCTTTTAGATCTGTAGCTTTATAATGAAATGTCTGTGGATATTGGGCAATAAGCACTAATTTTTTAATAGTTTAGGTTAGCCAATATGCCTTTGTCCTGAAATTGTAGCATTGTTTTTAGAGTATACTGTATTAATCAAAAGAGTATTAGCTGTACTGTGTGAATGCTTTCTTTTAAGGTAAAACTTTTTATTGGCTAAAATAAGTATGTATTGCAATACAGTTGGTTTTCATAACCAGTTTGGGATTGTGTATGTCAGTCTTAACCATCAGTGGCTTGTGTGGGCTATTTTAAATTCATGGGTTAACAATGTTACCTTGTGAGTATTTATTTCCTGAAACATACTTTGAAGCAGTTTGAAACCTGCTGTTATAGTTAACTGGAATTTCTCATCAATGATGAAAATTATGGTTCCTTACATTTGTGAAAGTCTTTTGAAAATAAAACATGTGAGATAAACATGTTATTTCATGCTCATAACAGTGCTGTGAGGTAGATAGGGCAGGAGGGTAGTGTCTTTTGGACTGAAAAAGTTCTTGATCTTTTCCCAGTGGCATATAACTTGTTAGTAGTACCAAAACTTGGACTAAAATTAAGGTTCCTCAAATATTCTTACCACAATGAAAAAAAAAATTGCAAAAAAATATATGGTCCCTTGATTCTTAGCACCCATTTCAGTGGTAGTCGAAATGGGTTCCTAACTCCTTTAGTGTGTTTGCCTTGTTTTTGAAATTATAGTGCTTTAAGTCAGTCTCCCTATCCCCCTTTGAAAAAAGATAGTGATTTTCTGGATATTTAAAATTCAATAGATTTATTCCACATTCAATCAGAAATTTTTGAAAATGGCATCTGAATGCACTTGTAAAAATCGTGTGACTCATACCACTTTTCAGATCCTTAGTGCTCAGTATGGTTAACTTGGTGATATGATTAGGTGTTCAATAACTATTTGAAATGAACTCTTATGCCTTTGGACTTTGGTAAAGCATCCACAGATTACTGGTCTGCATTTCTATATGTCTAGGAAAGTTCAATAGCATATGAATGTCTTACAAAAAAAAAAAAAACAACCCACAAAAAAACGTTACCGGACTTTGAGTGATCTTTAAAATTGACGATCTATATCAACTCACTGTTTCTGGGGTAGCTTTTACTTTTTAGAGGATTTGAATGATGTGTGTATATTTTTCGTGTTCTCTTGTCAGTTGTACATATAAAATTGTTTCTGTGCTTTAATTTTTTAGTTACGCTTTTTCCCTGGGATCCTCTTTTTTATTAAATTACTTATTATTTTCACCTTCTAATCCATGGTAAAAGTAATACATGGATTTGGCTTTTCAAGTGGGATTTGTTAAAGGGAGAAAAATCTAGCTTAGTATCCAAATTGTTTCTGTTTACCTTCCACCCCCAATTTCCAATTGGCATATTTTCAGTTTGGTCACTTGTGTTTTCACCTAGCAAACTTGGCAGCTACATTTGATGAAAGTGTGAAAAGCATTTTCTTTACCCAAGCTTCTCTGTAATTGAGGAGGGCAGCAGTGACCACTCAAAACAGAATTCAGGTTTTAATTTTGTTCATCGTCTTAAAACAAGGATTTATAATCAAAGGGAAGCCTACAAGTGAGGCCATCTTTATATATGGTAGCCTTAATAAAGTCAGTGTAGCAGTGTTAACAGATTTTGAAAATCAGTCATGTTTTTTGGACCTGTTGATCCCAATGTAAAGAATAAAAGCAAATCAAAAGCAAAATCCATCAACACTATATGCAAATCAATTTAACAAATCATTTGGTTTGGCAAACATGTATTTAGTACTTGGTTGTGTACAAGGCAGTAGGAAGTGTGTAAAAGTAGAAAAGACACATTAGCTTCCCTGCCATACCGGAAACTGTTATGGACAAGAATAAGTGACATGAAATTAATAGGGAATACCTTTCACAGGAAAAGGTTAATATAAAATAATAACAGGAATTCACTGGAAAGTGAGTTGCAGAGTTGAGGGATGATTGAAGTGCTGATGGCTTTTGAGCTGTCTTTGAAGGCTAGCAGGATTTTAAGAGATTAAGATAAAGTGAGCTACCATTCTGGTGAAGAGAACTGCTGGGAAGGACAGGGTGTTAGGGAGCCAGTGGTAGCCAAAGCATAGAGTGCATTGGGTTGCCCCATAGTAGAATATAATTGTGCAAAGATTGTGAAGAGCTTGGAAATACCTAAGCTAAGGAGTATGCATTTTATTCCGTAGGTAGTGAGAGACTGCATGTTACTGTGGAAAAGAGTATTGTGATCAGACCTATTCTTAGAAGGGTAGGAAGAATGACTAGAATAGGTACATTTCTAAAGTAAGAATATATAGGTTTCTCAGGTCCTTGCAATACAGAATTCAAGTTAGGCACAATTAAAAACTTCATTCTCGAGGAGTGTGTGTGTGTGTGTGTGTGTGTGCATGCATGTGCTTGTGTGTACTTATTTGTAATCACAACCCCCCCCTTTTTTTCTTTTATCAGGAGAATTAAGCAATACTTCCCTTAGAAAAATCTTCTTTGAGTATTGCAGGAATATATTATTTCTTTTGTCTTATCATTTTCATAAGTAATATTAACTTAAGATATGAATAAACCTCACAATTAGAAAAGCTTGAAGTGTTGTATAGGGCATTAACCCAGCAAGAGTACCATTCGGACAAGCACTTTTATGACTGTTTCTCATTCTCTTGCTCTTTGTTATTAATAAAATTTTGTCTATTTCAGTTGATCATCAACTTTTAAACATTGACATTTTAAAGAATCTACTTCTGCATTGTTAATGGCAGTATTTCTGAGCCAACTGAATTGAAAATATTTGGTGGTGTTAAAAAAGTGTTTCTTTAATTTTCAAACTGATGGTCTTTTTTTGATGTATTCCTTTGACTACAGAGGATTTCCTCATGTAAAACTATTTGACTTTTGACTCACTATTGTTTTCATTCCTAAGGTATATCTAGGATTGTGTAGTTATGTAATGAGTTATATTTCATATTCTGCCTAATACTTGTAATGTCTTAAATTGAACATAAGCTTGTAGCAGTTATAAATGCTGTAAGGATAGGTATCTGATTACTTCCTTAATGTTTTCTTTTATACTAGATTTCCATATTTACAACTTGCATAAGTTATTAAGGTTATCTCTTAATTATTTAGGTAGCACATTCTTGATCTTTGGCTGTTTATTGCCTGTGGGCCTTTTGAAACAATAGGCACACATCAGTTCATCATTTTTCAGTCTGAGTTTTTTTTATCATCCTCAGCTGACCAAATGGTTTTCTGAGCTATTTAGAACCAGTGAGACAAATTTCACAGTCCGTTGTGATTATTTGGTAGAAATTGGAGTGCTTTCAGAAGTAGAGAATATGCAGCCTTTACATTTATAAAAATAATTTAGGATAATGTATGCATGGTATATGCTGAGGCAGAGAAGACTTATTAGTAATAAGTCATGGCTAGGTTTTATTTTATACTTTGGCTCACTTGCCTTGTAAGTGGATGGTAAAACTGAAATTTCTCTGTGTAGAGGTTTGTATCTTTTTTTTTTTTTTTTTTTTTTTACAGTAGAGAAAGTCAGTCATTATTTTTCACATGGACTTCTGTAGTGGTGGTTATAGATCTTCACAATGGAGTTATAAAAGGAACTGTAGCTTATAGATTTACTCATGAGTCTCAGTTAAGACAGGAATGAACTGATTGAGTTTAAATGAAAATTTTTGTAAGGCCAAGAATTGAAGTCTTTGCATAATTTGTGCCATGCTCTTGTATTTCACCTCTTGTAATCCAGACAGCTGACCAGTTTTGACTTTGGGTCTAACTACCAATTGTCTTTCATTAAATAAACAATCAAGCAGATGATGCCAATACTGGAAAACTAATAATCTTTAGTAATATTGCCTTAATTTAACAGCTCTACATTAATCATACTCCTCCACCACTGTCCAAGAGTAAGGAGAGAGAAATGGACAAGAAAGACTTGGACAAGTCGAGGGAAAGATCCAGAGAAAGAGAGAAAAAAGATGAAAAGGACAGGAAAGAGCGGAAAAGGGTTTGTAATTTTTTAAAAACTAGTTTGGAAAGCCATTATATTATGTATGGTAGTGTGTTTGTTGCCTTTTTTAAAGTACTAGTTTGTTGCATGGCAGGCTGTTATTTGGTGTTTTAACTGGTATTTTCACCCTAAAATGTGTTTGAATTGAATCTTCTACAGTAATAAGGATCTTCAGCCTAACAATCTCTACCAGCTCTGCTTGTCTTTCATGTCATTTTACAATGTGAAACGACTGCCAATACTCTCCAATGCTAGTTAGCTGTGCCCTTGTATAAAAGTAGTATTTTAAAACAAAAACATAAACTCTTGATCAATGTAGTTCACAATTCTTGGTTCTAGGATCATTCAAACAATGACCGTGAAGTGCCGCCGGACTTAGCCAAGAGGCGAAAAGAGGAAAATGGAACAAGTAGGTAGATTTATTAATGCTTTCGAAGCTGTCGTCAAACTGAACTAGAAGAGGCTTTCATGATTCTCTTTTATACTTTTAGTGGGGGTTTCAAAACACAAAAGTGAAAGTCCATGTGAGTCTCCTTATCCAAATGAGAAAGACAAGGAAAAAAATAAGTCAAAATCTTCAGGCAAAGAAAAAGGCGGCGATTCTTTTAAATCTGAAAAGATGGATAAAATCTCCTCCGGTGGCAAAAAGGTAAATTAGGGAAACAAAGGAACAAAAGGCTTTTTCTTAAAAAATTGACTCTGAGTATTTAGCAGATACTGAGTTTTTTTGGTAATCAAGTAGTCTTTGGTTAATTGTTTGAGGGTGGGAAGAGGAGGCAGTGGGGGAGGGCGGGTTATCTGGGGGGAATTCCAGCCAGTTGGGTCCCAAATTATGGGAAGAGTAGAATTAGTTTACCTCTGAAATTCCTTTTCTCTCCATTCCACCCCCACCTACTTCTATTCATTGAGCTTTACCCTTTACCCTTTCTTTTTGTGTTTTCTTTTATTCCTCCTCGCCAACAGTGTTTTTGGTTTCTTTACATTCATGAGATTAAAATATGGTCGTGTATTCTTTCTCCCTGATCATTACATTGTCATAAAGTCTTTATTAATTGTAATTTTTAAACATTTTTATAACATTTTCTCCTAATAAACTTATGTGTTTGCAACTTGTATTTGATTTTCAAACTAAGTATAGTGTGCATTTTCTTAGATACTCATGGGTGATATTTATAATACATTTCATGCATCTGCCATAAAGTAGGCAAGTCATTACTAAGGTGTAAAGTGTTTCAAAAGCATTATTATGGTACATATAGTCATAGTTCTTAAAAGCAGTTTTGGAAAATTGTAACCGTTTTAAAATTTCTCTGTGCGTGGGTGCTTGGGTGGCTCAGTCGATTAAGCTTCTGGCTCTTGATCTCAGCTCAAATCTTAATCTCGGGGTCATGAATTCAAGCCCTGCGTTGGGCTGCATGCTGGGTGTGGAGCCTACTTAAAAAAATTCTGTATGTTTTAAAAGTGATGCTGCTCCTTTTAAATAAGTATTTTTTAAATTGAGGTAAAATTCACGTAACATAAAAATAACCATTGTAAAATGTACAATTCAGTGGCATTTAGTATATTTACAGTGTTGTGCGATCATCATGTCTATCAAGTTCCAAAACATTTTCATCACCCCAAAGAGAAACCCCATACCCATTAAGCAGTCATTCCCTATTTCCCTCTCCTTTTAGTCCCTGTCAACTACTAATTTGCTTTCTGTCTCTATGGGCTTACCAGTTTTGGATATTTTATGTAAATGGAATTGAATAATAATGTGGCCTTTTGTGTCTGACTTCTTTCACTTAGTATAATATTTTAAGAGTCTTCCATGCTGTAGCATGTATCAGTACTTCCATTTCTTTTTATGGCTGAATAATATTCCATTGTATGCATATACCACATTTGTTCATCCATTTGTCAGTTGATGGACTTTTTTGTTGTTTCCCTTTGGCTATTGTGAATAGTGCTGCTATGAATGTTTGTGTGCTGCTCTGAAGTGTTTGTTTGAAGACCTGTTTTTAGTTCTCTTGTGCGTATACCCAGGAGTGGAATTTCTGGGTTATATGGTAATGCTATGTTTAACTTTTTGAGGAACCGATAAACTGTTTTTCACAGTGGCTGATCAGCTTATGTTTTACCAGCAATGTACGAGGGTGCCAATTTCTCTACATCATTGCCAACGCTTGTTATTTTCTGGGGTTTTTTTTAATTATTAATTTTTTAAAAAAATATAGCCATCCTAGTGGGTGTGAAGTGGTATCTCATTGTGGTTTTGATTTTGCATTTCCTTAATGACTAATGATGTTGAGCATCTTTTCATGTGTTTGTTGGCCATTTGTATACCTTCTTTGGAGAAATCTCTTCAGATGCTGTGGCCATTTTTAAATTGGATTGTTTGTCTTTTTGTTGCTCCGTTGTAAGACTTCTTTATATAGTCTAGATACTAGACCCGTATGAGATGTATGATTTGCAAATATTTTCCCCCATTCCGTACATTGTATTTTCACTTTCTTGCTAGTGTTCTTTGATGCATGAAAGTTTTTGTTTTTGATGAAGTCCAATTTTTTTCTTTTGTTGCTTGTGCTTTTGGCATCGTTAAATACGTTTTTGAAGAAAATGTATGACTGATGGGTGATAAAAAGGGATTTTGAGCTGATTTTTGTATTTGGTTTTCCCTTCCCAAACTAATTCCACCATTCCTTATAGGAGTCCAGGCATGATAAAGAAAAGATAGAAAAGAAAGAGAAACGGGACAGTTCAGGAGGAAAGGAAGAGAAGAAACAATATCCTTTTCATCTTATTGGAGTTTTTAATCAGTGTAATGGAAAGCTTTGATACTGGTCATGTTTAGAATTGTACCGTTGTAGTATGTGGTCTGAATAAAGTTTAAGGGCTTATTAGCTTTTAAATAGTCTCTTCAGTTAACCCTCTCAAATGTACGAAATGTGGAAGTGGGAGACTTGATATATTTATTTTTTTTTTTAACTTCTGTGGTGACTGTGAGGTTGTTTTATGCCGTCAAGGGATTTAGATTCTCTCTGGTCGTATTACTACTGAGAGGAAGAAAGGGAACAGAGTGCCTTGGGCTGGGGGCATGGGGATTAGAAGGGCAAGATGATGCAGCAGACGAGCAGAGCTGGTAGAAGTTGAGGCTACCAGGCTGGTCACAGCCAATTAGGCCTGCAAGCTGAAGGACTGCACTAAAAAGTTGAGACACCATTCCTTTTTTTTTTTTTTCAAAGTTGTTTTCCCTTAATTTGTCATCTACTCATAAGTCCTCGGACAAGCACAGATAATGAAGACTTTCAATCAAGGTGAGTGTTTTCTCACCTCCTTTCATTTAAAGATAGAAATATGAAATGAGGTCTGATAATGTTGAAGAAACTAGATACATTTTGCAAGATGCAACTTGAATTTGCACCTAACTCTAATGACCAGGTCTTTGGGTACAGATGCAAAACAAGATTCACAGTTACTTTTGAGCTGCTTTCATTTAAAGCTTGCTGATTAGCCACGCAGTTTTTTTGTTTTTGTTTTTTTTAAGCACCAAGATGTATTTAAGAACATCTGGCTTTCTCTTCACCACTCATTCCCAACTTCTCTGGATAATTAATCACCTTTTTTTAAGTACCTATAGCTTTGTGGGTGGTGCTGGTATCTGCACTTTACAGGTGAAGAACCTGAGACTCTGAGGGGTTAAGTTGAAGAGGCTAGCAGAGATATTAGCTGACAAAGCCAGTATTCACAGCATAGGTTTTCTCGCCCTTTAGTGTTCTCTGTTCTTTTTGCCTTTTCATGCAGACGTGTTATCCAGAAATTTTTGTTCTAAGTTTTTATGCCTCATTTGCTACCACAGCCCATGTTTTGCAAGGCCAGAAAATAGGGTCTGTGCTTTTTGTTCTGGAATTTAAAATATGCAACTTCGTTTTCAAGGTAATTATGCCTTGTATGAGATTTAAGAAGTGTTTAACCATCTTAAATAAATTGTATGTGGACAGTAGTTCACTCTGTCTTAGTGAAGAGTGTTCAGAACTTAAGATAGTCTTTTTTGAGTACTCAGATCATCATCTGAATAGCTCTTGTTTGGTGATGCTTTAGGATTATTGAGATTTGTAGGATGATTTGCCCTCTACATTTAATTGTTTGAGATGGCCATATTTGAAGTTGTCAGCTCTTTTGTAGCCCATTTTCTTGCTTCCATTATAGCTGTCATTTCTTAATGATATCAAGTATACTTGCAATGATATCAAGTATACTTGCTGTCTCTACCCTCCCCCTAATATTTGCTGCTGCTTTTATGAAACCAGAGAGAGAACCAAGACTGTTTACAGTTGTTTAAATTAAGAGTCAGAAATGTATGAGAGCCCGTTCTGTATAAGGTATGAGTTTTAGAGCATGGATTTTGTCCCATTTAGTTTGGCTGCAGAGCAGGGACTTGAGTTTGCCAGCTGGGTAATATCCTAACAAGTGGTGTGTGCCTTGCTTTGTTATTCTCTGCTTGTTATCTAAGTAGTAGAATAGGCTAAATGAGAGTTATGAGAGAACATTTAGAATTTAGTAGATTTTCTTGAAAACCTTTAGAAAGATTGCCCATTCCTCAGTTCTAGTCATCCCCTGCCCCAACAACTAACTAGCTGTCTTCCCTAGTGAACTATAAACTCTTCATCTTTTTTTATGCTTCACTTTACTCTTCTTTTATTTTGGCATTTTGCTTTTTACTTCTTGCTTTCACATGGTCTCCTTATTAAAGAAAACAAAAAAAACTACCACTTATCTCTTCATTAGGTATGGGTCAACCTTTGTGACTGACCACTTTAATGTGATTTTATATATATTCTCTTTACTCAGTACCTAAATATTATTCTTTGGTATGTGAAGGTTTTACTACAGATTTCTTTGAGTTCTTATTCACACAGGCCATGGGTTTGTACTTTACCTCTCTCTATAAGCTTTCAGGACCAAAGGCATGAAAAGACTGGTTTGGGTGTTAGATGTTAGGTCGGTGGTCTTACAGCAAACCTTCTCAGTTCAGATATCCTTTTAAGATATATTTGGCTTGATGTTCATCCTGTTCACTTTCTTCTTGACAACCATGTCCTATACTTTCTCCTTGGGTAAACTCTTAATTTTGAGGCTCTGGTTGATTTTTTCCTCCTGGCTGTGCTGGCTGCCTCCTTCTATTTGGATACATTTTAGGATTAGTCAGGTCTTTCTTTTGTTCTTCCTTTTCCTTTAGAAGTCTCATCATTTCTGATTGGCACCATTTACCTTTAGGCTCCTTCACATCTGCAGCTCCCTGCTCCCCTTTTTTAGTTATTTTACATTCTACAGAAAAGAGAGCTGCTGCATAATGTCACATTTCCATGATTCAAAGATGTTATTAATTGTTAAGATTCATTGTTGGTTTCTAGAACTATTTTTTGAGCAGAGTGGATAGGAAAATGACATTGATTTGTAAATATCACCTTGATTTCAGGAAAATTAAAATGATCACATTAGAGGTAAGAAAATACAATATATAAATGTGACCCAAATTAAATTGCTTCCAAAGTCTTCTGTCGTCTTTTCCTGTCTCATGATTTTTAGTTGTAAATTCCTTTCTCCTTGTTCTCTGTATCTTCTATTACTTGTTACTGCTAATGTTTTTGTCCAAATTCATCTTATCTTTCCTTGATTTAGTCTCTTGAGCACTACTAGTTGCTTTGCCTTTAACTTTTTCCCCTAGTTTAATCTCTAAAAACTCCTGCCTATTAAAAATTTTCTCTTAGAACCAGGTTCCTTTAACTTCTCAATTTTAATTTGATATGTGTGATCCTCAGTTCTTGAGTGTCAGGGTTAACTAACTTTTGAGAGTCCTTTTGTGAACCAGGTTCCTTTAGCTTCTCAATTTTAATTTGATATGTGTGATCCTCAGTTCATGAGTGTCAGGGTTAACTAACTTTTGAGAGTCCTTTTGTGAACCAGATGCCATACTGAGACTTGCTCCCAGACTTTGAGAGGCTCAGTCTTCTTGGACTTTGATTCTTGATTTCGAAGAACATTAGCAGTTAAGCTGTATCCTGCCCATCTGTATTTGTAGTATACTACATTCCTGTTCTAATCCTCCACTCCAACAAGGCCTGATCTGTTTTGCAGGTTCTTCTCTCACCTCCAGTATCATAGGTGTAACCTAACTCTTTTATCCTTTAAACCACACTCTGCCCAAGGGCAAATTCTCAGCCCTTGGACAGAATGTGGCTTGTTATATGTACTTTCTTGGCCTCACACAGTATTTAACTTTATTTTAATCGATATGATAAAATCCAAATTTCAATTTCTCTTGAAGAATTGGAACATCTGGCAACATTGTGTCCTGATTTCTGCATGGCAACAATCAGCTGGGCCCCCTAGGTGCTGCCCCCCCCTTATGTAGAGAGTGGGTCTTTTTTTTTCTTATAGTTTACCTCAGTCAGTCCCCACCCCACTTCATTTGTTTCCATTATATACTAGCGTCTGTAAACAATTGATTTTGTAATTCCTGTTCTGAGCCTTTTTTCTCAGTCCATACTTGGGAACTGACCTCCTAAGTGCTCAGAGATTGTTTATTTTAGGAATGTGTCACCATGGTGAAGCACTGTCCTAGGTCCTGGTAATATTTGTTGGAGTGGGGAGTGTTCAGTTAGGTTTCTTTTTTGGTTTCCCATTGCTTATGTGTGGGCATGTCAGCTTGCCTACAGAGTCTTAGTCACAGATTCCTGTGTAATATATGAGTATGTTACATATCCCTCTCCTTAGATTGTGATCTTGTTGAAGGCAGTGACTTCATCCTTTCCTTCTTATCAAGCAACCAGGTATTTTTCTTTATTGCCTGCTGTGTTTCAGATACTCTGTTAACTCTACAGGGAGAGCTATGTGCAGAAGTATTATGTATATCTCTTTGGGATTGATGAGAAAGAGCACTGGACTTTTTTTTGCCCTCAAAAGAAGGTTCACTTTATAGCATTTGGTAGTATCCTGTTTAAGAAGAGGTTGCTTTGTGTGCTGCAACATATTTTTGAGGGCAGGTTTATTAAGCTTTCATTTTGGTCTGTATGTAGTAATCATTAAATGAGTTCCAAAGTTTTGTTAGGAGATTGAAATGATAGACACAAACTATTTTTCTCTTCATTACCATCATTTATACTCTTTAGCGGGTGTGCATTCTTTGCACTGATATTCATAGGTACCAAAAAGTTGGACAGAATAGGAGGAATTTTCTATTTTCTTTTTCTCACGTAGGGTAGACCAAATATTCAGTAGGTGCTGTGCTGTTTTTATTGGGACATAGGCCTAGAAAAGGGCTCCCATGCCACATTTACCCCTGAGTGTGACTATCCCTTATACATGCTTTTATCCTAAGAGGCATCCCTGTGTGTGCTAAGATTCAGTTCAACAGAATCCCAGTTTTAATTCTGTGTCACATTTATCTACATGGAACATCTCAGGAAGTATGTTTGCTATGATAAGAATTCCAAGGTAGCAGTAGTATAAGGAGAGTAAATGAAGGAGTAAAGTGGAATTAAGATGGCTATCCCTATGTCTTTCTCCTATATCTTCTTCTTCCTCATAAATGTTCATTTGACTTTTTAACAGTCAGCTTCATCCATATATGCCTTTCTACTGTGTGTGTGTGTGTGTGTGTGTGTGTGTGAAATAGGATCACAAAATCCTGATAACTTCAGAAACTGGTGAAAATGAAGGGAACCAAATTCTCAGATGCCTCCTTTGAGGTGAAGACACTTAACCCAAAACAATCTTACTAATTTTGTGGGCTTGTGTTTTATAGTTTCTCTAACAAAAATTCTGTTACCCTCAAGCGGGCTCCTTTATGAGGAATCTGCGTACTATTGAAACATTTCTTAGGATCTTTCTGGTGAATTTGATCATAAAATCTGTGTGTGTGTGTGTGTGTGTGTTTATAAGGGCACACCTTGGATAAGAAGGCTGAATTTATATTTTTCTTCTCTACTTTGATCACCAGTCTAGCTGTTCTTTTCTCAAGACCACTCTACTATTCAGACTTGCTTCTTGCTGTCACAACTCTCTAAAAGTAACATCATTTAAAACCAGCTCCTCAGCTCTTGAGAGTGTGCTCTTTGAGGGCATTTCATGCATAGTTTTCTGATGCCCAGGAGGAGGGTGTGGTGGAACCTAGGGAAGTTGCAACCTTACTAATACAGCAGGGCCTATTTCTGGGGGTGTTGGGGGGAGGGAAGAAAAAAACCTCAGGATGTCCTGTCCAGATAATACTCAGTAGAAAGTGATGTTTACAAAGGTAATCTTGTCTTTCTGCAAACACAGTATTACCAGTGCAGTCGATAGCACCGAAAGAGTAGAGATGTCTAGGATGGAGGACAGCCAGCTCTGGACCCAGCCTGAAGTAGAAACCCTGTGAAAAACATCAGCAGTCCTAGGTGTGAAAAAGATCTGTGTTATCGCTTGCATTTAGCGCCTGTGCTTTGTTATTTACAAACATTAAAGTGGCACATATTTTTAAAAAAATAAAAAAACAACCTTAGGAGAATGTTCCAGGTAATGTGGTATAAATGCATTGTTAATGAGAAGAAAATATTACTCTGCTGGAAGATAGAGTCCTGAAGGCTGAGTTTGGCACTGTTTCATCACCATATGACTTTTCTTCTTGATGGCAGTTCTTTCTGAAGTTCACTGAACTTGGGGCAGTTTTCAAGTTTGTAATCCCAACACTTCAACATTGTATTGATAAATACGCTCTGGATACTGCTGAGAGACTGACATCCAGTATCTTCTTTCCACTTGCTCTTGTGCTTGCTGATTTGTCATTCCAGGGTATGGACAGACCCCTAAGCTGAAGGTCTCCCAGAGGAGGATGCCAAAGCTCCATGCGTCACTCTCAGAACGATATCTCCCATAATTAAGAGCTTCTGGTGCTGTCCATTTAATGGGAATCTGCTTTAAGTCAGAAGATGAATACACACCACCATCCTCTTGACGAGACATTCCAAAGTCACTGATTTTCAGAACATTATTTTCACCTCCAGGCAGTTTCTTGCAGCAAGGTCCCTGTGTATACAATTTTTACTCGAGATTCGCCATCCAGAAGCAGCATCTAATGAAAACTTCACTAACTGTTTTAGTTCATCCTTCTTTCTCAGAAAGGAGAGGAAATCGCCTCCTGGAACCAGTTCCTTAATGATATTGATAAGCTGTATTTGTGTGCGAACTCCTATAAGTTTGACAATATCGGGATGATTATATTGCTTGAGGATTTTGGCTTCTTGTAAAAATTTTAATTTCAGTTCCTGGGAAAGATCATCTTTACATGTTTTAATGGCAACAGCAGTTTTATCCTTTAATGTGCCCTTAAATATGTCAGCAAAAGTTCCCTTGCCCAGTAATTCTCCTACTGTGACATCATCATGATTGAGACCCCCATTTCTTTTTCTAGTTATGGCCATACTGATACCATGATACTCTTTATTGCAACACTTTCTTTTTTTTTTTTTTTTTGCAATTTAAAAAATTGAGATAAAATTTACATAACATATAAAATTTGCCATTTTAAAGTGGTTTTTAGTATATTCACTATGTTGTAGCCATCACCACTAATTCCAGAACATTTCCATCATCCCCAAAAGAGACCCCATACCTGTTAGCAGGTCACTCCCAGTTCTCCCCTTCCCTGCCCCTGGAAACAACTAATGTACTTTCTGTCTCTATGGATTTGCCTGTTTTGGACATTTCGTAAAAATGGAATCATGCAATATGTGGCCTTTTGTGTCTGGCTTCTTTCACTTAGCATCATGTTTTCAAGGTTCATCCATGTTGTAGCATGTATCAGAACTTCATTTCTTTTTATAACTGAATAATGCTCCATTGTATGAATGTGTACCACATTTTGTTTATCCATTCATCAGTGATGGACAGGAACAATGATTTTTAAGTATTAAAATTGTAAGTTCAACATTAGTGTAACCACAGTTATAATTGGTAATGTCAAGGTTATACATGGTGTGAACAGAATGCTGTATAGAAATGATGTGTAAATTATTTGTCAGCATTTCATGCAAGTGTGATTACTTTCCAAGGCCCTTCTAGCTCTGGTTTTATGAAATATGTGAATGTAGTATTTTCGTCAATAAAGTTTAATGCTTTAAGCATTAGTTTAAAATTTGAATGAGAACAATGTTAGGCAGATATGAAGTTATTTGCCACATGTTGTAATGATCATGTTTTGAATTTATTTCAATATGCAGTATTTGAAAATGTCAGTACATAAAGGAAAGGAAATGAGTATAATTAAGTCAATATATTTTTAAAGCAATTTTTATAATTTAGCAGACATTGCATCTTAATATAAGTCACTATTAAAATCGTGTCCTTGTGAAAAATGTGATGTCATTTTTCTCTTTTTTTTGTTGATCATGTAAAATCGGTTCCTTTTCATTGCTCTGTGTTCTGTTTATTTTTGACAAGCTATTGCTTGCCCCTGTGGAATATTTTCTTGTTTCTATTTAATTTTATCCTCCCTCCCCTCCCCTGACTTCTCCCTCTCTCACAGACAAAATATTCAGTGGTTGTTTTTTTTTTTCTTTCTTCAAACTCCTCCTAGTGTGCCTATCTTTAATGGTTTCTGAGAGGGGGAAGTGATGAGAAATACACAAATATTTCATTCTTATCTAGGGACTTATTAATTCAAGCCTTTGTTATTGACAGAACTCATTGATTTTTCTTTATTTCGTAAATCTTCCTTCTTTCCTTCCTTCTTGTTTTCCTCCTTTCCTCCTCCTTCATTCCTTTCCTCCCTCCCTTCCCTCCTTTGTTTCTCCTTCCCTCCCTCTGCCCCTTTTTTCCATCCATCCCCCCTTCCCTTTCTTCTCCCTGCCTCATTCCTTCTCTTTTTCCTTTCTTATCTATCAATATAATCACTTTGTTTCTTTCAGGTGAGATTGGAATGAAATTGTTCAGCTGTGACCAGAAATTTATTTTCCTGAGTAGATTGCCGAGAATTATGAATCAAGAGGGCCCATTTGCATCTTCTTAAGTTATTCAGTTATCTGCTTTATTGCTCCATGCCGAAAACTTAAAATTGTTGAGTTGTGCATTACTGTATTTAACTTGTTGCTTAGTTTCTACATGTTTATTTTCAGTAAATGGCTGAAAGTGTTAACTGTTCCATATTTTTAGCACAATGTGCTGCATACAGTTCCCAACAAGCAAATAAGGTTACATGTGTACAGAATTTCACTTTAGGTCAACTAAATATTGCTTGGGTTTAGTTGGGGTTTTTTTGTTTGTTTTTTTTTTCCCCAATCTGAAATGCTTCCTTTTTATTGTTTGAAACTGAAAATAAACAATTATTGAACCATTTTGAATTTACCTCGTTTTAAAACTCAGTTTTAATTTATTATTTGGCTTGTTTTTAATATTAGTCACTAAAAATGAAGTGGGAGCAGTGTCTTAGGAATCATTTTATATAGTACATGTACAACATTAAAACCTGTTTAAAAAAGAAAAAGATACCAGCACTCACTTGTCCCTTGCCATTTTTTCTTGTAATTATGTCAGACAAATCTGGTGGGGGGGAAACGGAAAGTTAATTGTGTTTTAATTCTACAGCTACAGGAGCTTTGTATTGCTGAACTTTCGTCTGGAAAAGTTTCACAGTGACATTTTTAAAAGAAAATTTTTTTATCTACTGAATTCTACCAGTGTAACCTTTTTTCTAAATAAACAATAGTTTTCTCAAATGATTGTATATCATTGTGTATATTGTTGCTTATTCACAGTAACTTAGTAAAGATAATTCAGTAAGGCTCCTAGCCCTTTCTTTTCTTTTCTGTCCTAGTCCATGGTCTACAGTGTTTTCAAATGATACCTCATCCAATAATATGAAAAAATCTTATTTGCTCACCTCTGCATCTGGGGTAAACAGTGGACTGAAACCATGCCTAAAATGATCCATTTACTCTTTAATTCTTTGGAACTGATGATACCTATGCAAATTATTATTTTTTTTTTAGAGAATGACAAGGCTGTAATTTTTTAAAGGATTGAGAAATGCTGAGCATATTTGAGAATTGGCAAAAGGATATAAATCTTGATGCCCCTTTTCAGGTAATTGTAATTTGCAAAAATTGATGAGCACAATAACTATGGGAGAATGATCCATTCAGTGACTATTGAGCACCCATAATGTGCCTGGCATAAAAAGAATTATGCATTGTTAAAATGATTTTGACATTGAGAAAATAGCTATGGTTCACCTCAGAATCATTTGTCTGAAACATAGGGAGGAGCTCTCCAGTTATGTTGCATTCACATTTTAAAGAATACATGATTGTGAGTTTGAACTAGAAAGTTCACTACTTACTTAGCATCAGGCTCTCTTCTCCTTGTCCCTCAAATTATTGAACATACGTGAGCTTTGGTCGTATCCTTGCTAGAAATGAATTGAGGATGGAAAATACTAACTTTGGATTTAACTGTGCAAAAATAATTTATGTTGGAAGTAGGAAATCTGTATTTGTGTAGTGGTAGCTATTTTTAAGCATCTACTCTGTTCTAGGTACAAAGGAGTATTAAGACCCAACTCCTGTACCTAGGGTGCTTCCAATCTAGTTTGAGAAATAAGGCCCAAATGAGTGCTATTGGGGGTAAGCAAACTATTTCTGTAAAGGGCCAGATAGTAAATATTTAAGACTTTACGGGCTGTGTATACCCTGTTGCAACTCCTTGGCTCTGCCATTATAGCATGAAAGGAGCCATAGGTGATACGTAAATGAGTAAGCATGACTGAGTTCTAGTAGAATTTCATTTACAAAAACTGGCTATAGAGCCTCCTATAGAAGATTTATTTAAAAAATATTTGAGTGCCTCTTATGCACCAGAGGTGCACCAGAGGTATACAGCCTTGAGCACAACAAAGTCCCTGCTACCCTCACGTAACTTCCATTCTAGTCATTGGAGGCAAACAAATAATGTTGGATGGAGGGAGGTCCTTCGAGGAAATCTAAACCTAGGTGATGCAGGGCTTACTGCTCTCTATATGGAGGGATCATGTGGAGTGAAGAGGTGCAAAGCAGTATATTTTGAGGCAGTTATCACACTATGAATATTACTAAGTAATATGAGCAGGCGTCATCCTAACCTCCCCCCAAAATCTTTGAACGTTTTACATGAAAATCATGTAATATGCAGGATTTCTCTCTCAGGAACTAGGCTCTAAGCTGTATTGACTGGTGTCTTAAGCTTGCCATCTTTTAGAAAGGAGTTCTTACCTTTAGGCTCATAAATGGAGAATATCTACAGCACCCACCCACCCCCCCGAAATTTTTGTGGTATGTGCATTTTTTCTAGCTTTCAGTTCTCAAAAAGATTTTAAGGTGGCAAGTTTGTTTTTCTGGGTCTTGATCCGAAGAACTGTATATAAACACGTACAAGTAACCCTGAACCCTCTCTTGAGCTGGTGAGAAGTTGGAAGACAGTCATCCATCCATCTGCGTTGTCTTAAACGGTAGGGGCAAAAGTTAGAATATCTTGCCTTGTCAGTGTACAAGTGATTTGCAGTTTATTGTTGGAAAATCACTGGTCCATGGTGCAGGGCTATTTTCTGTTTCCTGGAAGCACCTTAGCCAAATACGGATGGAAATTCTAGCAGCCTTATTTTTTTCCCCCAGCAAGTGTGTAATTATTTTATTTCTACCCTACCACGTTCCAAAAAGGATTTATGAAAAAACATACAGTACAGTATTTAAAAAATAAATGAGAAAATTTGATTTCTGGGTGAAATTAATACCTAAAATGAAGTTAACACCCCAAAATGTCATGTACACCTGGGCCATGAATCAGTTCTGAGAAACTTGATCGGTCACACAGAGAAGGTGTGATGTGTCAGTTACAGGAATTACAGTGTCCATTAAATAAAAAGCCAGTCATGGAGAAGAACATTTTCTGTCAATGTAACCCGAAAGAAACTTTTCCTTTGCATTCTCATAAGGAACAAGCCCTGTGTTTTCAGTAAACAAAACAAAGGGATGTATCTTGTAGTGGCCCTGAATATTAGCTGATGGCCAACACCTCAACTCACCCTGGTGAGTATATTTCTACAATGACACCAAAATATGTGTTCCAGGCACCCAGGTCTCTGATGATTTGGTTCAGTCCAGGAAAACGTTTTCGAATATATATTTTTTAAGATTATATTTATTCATGAGAGACAGAGAGGCAGAGGGAGAAGCAGGCTCCCCATGGAGCAGGGAGCCCGATGCGGGACTTGATCCCAGGACCCTGGGATCATGACCTGAGCTGAAGGCAGACGCTTAACCGACTGAGCCACCCAGGCGTCCCAGTGTTTTTGAATATTCAGGACAGATTTTCTAAACTAGGATTTATGATGGCCTTACTTTTTCATAAGCATGTTTGTAAAGATCAGAAAACTCATGCGACCATTGTTTGGTTTCCATGATACAAGTAAGATAAACAAGATCTCATTAGTTTAAAAGCTGTGCCTGGCCTTTGATTTTTTTGTTTTTATGGATACTGATCTCTAAGGCCTTAGGTAGAATGGATCTTATAATATTAGAGCCACTTAATATTCTGTCTTATCACTTAGAAGCATGGTTTAAATGTTTAATTTTTTTAATTGAAGTAACATTTCTAGAGACATTGTCAGGGCCAAAGAGATTTTACTGGGCCTAGAGTTGAGAATAAAAAGAGGAGCTGCTTAAGAGATGGTAATTCATGCTAGTTGCATACGGATTTTGTTGGTATTTATAAATGCAAATTGACATGATAACTAAGAATGACAATAGAAGGGATATTGGAAATGTGACTAAAGGAAGTGCGACAACCTGAGAAGATATGTATTAATGTAAGAATAATTGCTTTTTATTTCTGATTCTTAGATAGTTTTAAGTTCTAATGACCAGTTCCACATCAATCAGGCTAACAAAGCTTAATTCCTTTGATGTGATGTTAAATGGGGGTGTTTAGTGGAAGAAGAAAAGAAGATTTTGGACACAGGGCACATAAATGCATCATTGCAAGTCAGAAGTAGCCTTCATTTAAGGAAGGGTTAGGAGCTAGAAAATGACCTGGTACTTAACCTCTAGCTTAGTCTGACCTCTGGTTTTTGTCCTGTGACAGCTAGATGTCCTTGGATTTGAATATCAAACTGATAAAGAGCTACTATCACCCATGTTCCCACAACATTTTAACCGGAATGATATTATTGTACTATATTCAAGGTCTTCATGATCCTAATTTCATGCAGTTTGTTGTGATACTTATCTCCTAGGGTTACCTATATCATCATTATCAAAGAACATTAATGAATTGTAATTTAAATATGCCGCTGCTAGTTACTGTTATGCAGACACCTTTTGCGCTTTCCAGGATAATTGATCCAGGACGTCAATAATAGAGAAAAGATCACGCTTGCAAGATACAAGCAGGAAATGAAGTGTAAAACGAGTAAGGTATTCATACCACATGCAACTGGGGTCCTGTTACATATTAAGATGATGGTGAGTACTCAGGGTAAGAATGACCTCAGACTAGGTGTGATTTGGGGAGTCTTGCTCTCAACAGGTTGATCTGGGAAGACTTCAGAAAGGATTGGATGGTCAGGAAGACATTCTCAGGCAAGAGAATGTTCAACTTGGAATTCAGACCCATTTTTGTATAGTGCAGAATCCTTGAAGCCAACCTGTTCCCCTGCTAGCGCAGGATTGGATCATATTTGAGAGGCAAATATGCCCTCTTTGGATACTGTTCCATGCTGCCTCAAGACTTTTTCCTTTTTTTGTCTTTCTTCACAACTAAGTCCGACATCATCAATCTTTTTATTGCTTTAATCAATCAGTGTTAATCACATTTTTCATATCTTTACAGGTAATTGAAAAGTTACTGCCTGTATGTCAAGATGATTTCCCTTATCTGTTTCCTCTGAGTGGGGATGAGCTCCACTTGAATGTCCTCACCTGGTCTTCACAGTGCCCTTTTGTTAATCAATTAAATCTAACAATACATTAAAGCACATAAAGAGGACCTAGTAGTGGCAGGTACTCAGTAACTGTTAGCAATTTTTATTAGTGATAATATTTATACCAGTAGTTTGCAGACTGGGAATCATCAGAGTTAGAATTAATTGGGAAACTTTAGGTTCCGCATTCCAAATATACTGAATTAGATTATTTTGGAGTGGGGGCCTGGAGTATTTTTTAACACAGTTCCTCAGGTGATTCTAATGTAGGACGATATTTGGGGATCACAGTTCAACTAGCTTGCAATCCTGACCCCTCTGTTCTTACCTCAATTAGAAACAGAACCCATCAGAGGCTTCTTATTTCTGAGGGTAGTATGTGTTAGGCTCCAGGGACAACTCATCTTTGGCAAGAAGTATTTTAAAGATAAGAGTAACAGCCTCTGTCCTGGGATCAGAGTTCATCAACTCTGCTAGCCCATGCTGCTCTTGTTCATTCTGACTCCCTGCCTTCTCCCGCCTACCTTCACTGACCTTCCTGGATCTAAGCTCTTGTTAACCTAGATGTATATTGTCAGCAAGCATCGGCTATCAAGGTAAGATGTATGGAGTTCAGAGCTGTTTTTGATACCAGTTGTACTTTCTCCTTTAACTTTCATCTGCGGTGGATCACTTTTCTATGGTTGTTGTGTTCAGGGCTGGGTTTTGTCCTCCATTCCTTTTCCTTGCATAATATCCTGATGTTTGTGGGGGGAGGGTTGCATAAGTGTTTAATAATTCAATGCTACAAATTTCTCTTTAACCACTGCTCTAGCTGCATCCCACAATTTTAATATGTGGTATTTTCATTTTCATTCAGCTCAAAATATTTTCCAACTTCCCTTATGATTTATTCTTTGACCCATGTGTTACTTAGAAGTGTTTTAATTTCCAAATATTTGCAAAATTTCCCAGATACCCTTCTGTTATTGATACCTAGTTTAGTTCTGTGGGTGAAAGAACATACTTTGAATTATTTCAGTTCTCTTACATTTACTGAGGCTTATTTTATGGCACAGTAGCTGGTCTACCATGGTGAATACTCCATGTGCACTTGAAAAGAATGTGTATTCTGTTTTTGTTGGATGTAGTGTTCTATAAATGCCAGTTAGGTCAAGTTGGTTGGTGGTCCAAATATTCTGTGTCCTTGCTGATTTTCTGTCTGCTTGGTCTGTCAATTGCTGAGAAAGGTGTATTGTAATTTGAAAATAATAATTGTGGCTTTATCTTATTTCTTCTTTTGGTTTTGTCAATTTTTGTTCTGTGTATTTTGAAATTTTGTGATTAGGTGCATGCACATTTGGGATTATGTACTCTTGGTGAATTGACCCCTTTATCAAAATGAAATATTCTTCTTTATTTCTGATAATATTCCTCATTCTAAAATCCATGTCAAAATTAATGTAGTTTCTCCAGCTTTCTTCTGATTCCATTTGCAAGGTATATTTTTTCCATTCTTTTTTTTAAATATTGAAAATGGGTTTCTTGCTTATTAATCCAATTTGACAATCTCTGCCTTTTAAAAAATATTTACTTAAGATTTATTTATTTAAGAGAGAGAGAGAGAGAACACACACATGTGTGCAGGGGGAGGGGTGGAGGGAGAGAGAGAGAATCTCAAGCAGACTCCCTGCCAAACAGGGAGCCTGATGTGGGGCCCTATCCCACGACTGCGAGATTATGATCTGAGCAGAAATCAAGAGTCAGACGCCCAACTGACTGCACCTCCCAGGCACATCTATCTATCTATCTATCTATCTATCTATCTATCTATCTATCTATCTATCTATCTGAGTGATCTTCATGCCAGTGTGGGGCTCAAACTCATGACCCTGAGATCAAAAGTTGTATGCTCTACCAACTGAGTCAGCCAGGTGCCCCAACAATCTCTGCCTTTTATTTAGGGTGTTTAGACAATACATTTAATGTCATTATTGATGTGATTGGGTTTAAATCTGACATCTTGCTATTTGTTTTTGTCCCATCATATCTTCTTTTTTTTCCTGCCTTTTAGATGGATTGTCCTTCAGTTTCCTCATTGGTAAAATGAGGCTAATAATAACAACCATTTCATAAGGTACTCCTAAGGATTAAATGAGATAATTTTTTTAAAAGATTGAGAGAGAAAGAGTGCACAAGCAGGGGGAGGAGTAGAGGAGGAGGGACAAGCAGACTCCATGCTGAGTGCAGAGCAGGAAGGGAGGCTCTGTCCCAGGACCCTGAGATCATGACCCGAGCCAAAGTCAGAAGCTTAACCAAATGAGCCACCCAGGTTCCCCAAATGAGACAATTTATACATTGATGCTTGGCACATATTTATATAGAACTCAATAATTTTTTTATTTTTATTTTTTATTTATTATTATTTTTTAAAGATTTTATTTATTTATTTGAGAGAGAGAGAGAGACAGAGAGCATGAGAGGGAGGAGGGTCAGAGGGAGAAGCAGACTCCCTGCCGAGCAGGGAGCCCGATGCGGGACTCGATCCCGGGACTCCAGGATCATGACCTGAGCCGAAGGCAGTCGCTTAACCAACTGAGCCTCC
>NW_023270175.1:14271077-14283922 GCF_011800145.1 Mirounga leonina | reverse complement strand
CAATAATTTTTTTAAATCAAAGGATAGAGAACTCCTTAGGATGTCAACTCTGCAAAGATTTTCGGTTCTAGAGCTATTATGTACATATACGGATGAGTTAGGTAGTTGTCTACAGGAGTAGTTTGGGCACTGAAAGGCCCTGATTCCAAAATATCTCCCCTACTGGCCAGCTGTGGTGTGTGAAATTTCCACAAGTAAGGATTTTATAGGAACTTCTGGAGATGTGCGTATCCTTTAAGAAAGGCATTATGGGAGGAGTCAACCAATTTTCTCAAGAGCACTGAAGCACAAATGATTTCTGATGACCCCATCATGCTCCCATATTCCCTAGGAAAACATTGAGAGGTTTTGCTTTAGGCAGAATTCAGAGAAAGGGACACAGCCTGAGGCTGTGAGAGTACCACAGTGGGCAGCTCAGATGGCTACTTGAAGGTAAAAGGAGAGGTGGGAAATTTGCCCAAATGGACCTGGCGCAGTTGGTGGTTTTATTTTGTGCCAGTTTGTGAAGTTAAGCTTCTGGTTTTTGTATCTGAGGCTTTCCTCCAGTTTCATTGTAAGAGGAATATGTTGCAGTTGATACTTAATTGTTTGACCTTTGCAATAGTTGACTTGGTCATATTTTATATTTTATTCACTTCCAAAAGATGAGGGCTGGTTTGGAAGTCTAATTTAGTGGGTTGGGAACAGTTGTGCTTTCCCATCTTTTGCTTCTTCATTGAGGATTTGTTTGGTGTCTGTGGCTTCTTCAACACTCATCTAGACTATAAGCTTCACAAGTGCAGGACTGTTGTTTAATGCCAGCACCTACCACATGGCACAGGGTACTCAATAAATATCGGACCCAGGGGTGCCTGGCTGGCTCAGTCAGTAGACTGGTTCTGAGGTAGCTCCATGGTTGAGGTAGATTTGCAATCTATAGGCTTTTGCAAGCTGGTCAGAGACCCTAACCACCCTTTGTTATGGGAAGATATGTTCTGATTTCCCAACAGTTGACATACAAATAAATTTTGGAATGCAATCCGTTGAAAAATTGGAGATGATTGGTAGGCTAATTCATCCATGCTTTTTTCACCAGGAAGCCCAAGTAAATAGATTTCCAGATTGGTCTGTATATAACAGTGAGCGCCACTGCTTTTCTATAACTCTGGACAAATAGCAGAGAAGGTTTTTCTTTTCAAGGTTGATATAATTATCATTATTATTAAAAAAAAATCTTTTTTTAGAGAGAGAGGGGCAGAAGGAGAGACTCTTAAGCAGGCTCCACGCCCAGCTCATGAACCCAACATGGGGCTCAATCTCACAACCCTGAGATCATGACCTGAACTGAAATCAAGAGTCGAGACACTTAACCAACTGGGCCACCCAGACCCCCCAAGGTTGATATAATTATTTTTGATGGACTATGAATTGGCTAAAGAAAATTCTTTCTGGGGGCTCCTGGGTGGCTCAGTCGGTTAAGCGTTTGCCTTTGGCTCAGGTCATGATCCCAGGGTCCTGAGATTGAGCCCTACATTGGGCTACCTTCTCAGTGGGGAGCCTGCTTCTCCCTCTCCCTCTGCTCCTTCCCCTTCTTGTGTTCTCTCTCTCTCTGACAAATAAATAAAATCTTAAAAAAAAAGAAAATTCTTTCTGGTTACTTTATTTTGGTGGTAGTGGCCATAATTTGGGAGGGATATTAGTTTAGAGCAACTTAAAAAAAATACTGGAGTACAAATTTTTTCAAATACATTTTTTTCTCTTTATAATCAAAATAACATTCATTGAGGCAATTTACATGACAGATTTCCCAGGGTCTCTTTCATTGTTCAACTTTGTTGGCAGACATAAAATGTAGATGTCTAACGTCCTAAGAACTAGAATAGGCTAACCTTTGAAGAAAGAACATTATGGGTAAAGATATCTGCCAGAGGGACCTTCCATGCCGTCAACTCCCAATTATTTTAGAGCTGGTATGTTGAAAGATGAAGTCATTAGGCATATTTTAAGAGCCACATCTCACTGTTCCCTATGGGATATGTCCAGGAAATTCTGACTCTGCCTACTGGCCCAAATAGAGTTTAAATTCTTCTCAAAGTAAGAAATACTTTGCGTTCTTTGTCTTGGTGAAACATTACAGCTGCTGAGGTATGAAATAATTGATTTGCTTTTACGTTTAGTCAGAAAGCTTCCTTAGGACGTTTTAAAACCATAGTTCAGTTAACAAAAGTTCCACTTACCTACAGCATTTGAACATATTCAGTGGCTTAACTGAGATACATGCTAAAATTAAAGTGGCAAATGAATTTCCATTAAAATTCTGATTCATGTAGCTTAGGTAGGTGTTAGCATTGTTAACAGTATGTTTTCTTTTGAGGAAGGATGGTAGGATACTTTGTTTTAGTGGGGAGGGAGTACAGGTTTGGTCAGGGAGAAGGTGAAGTAAGATGGCAAGCATTTTAAATTTATTTATTTTTTAGTAATCTCTACACCCAAGAGTGGGGCTTGAACTTACAACCCTAAAATCAAGAGTCACATGCTCTTCTGACTTTAGCCAGCCAGGTACCCCAAGATGGCAAACATTTTTATAGGTGCTAAAATGAAGCATAGCAACATTCGTTTTCTGCCCCCCGCCCCCGCTTTTTAACCAAAGGCCTTTAGAGGTCAGAGATCGAGTAGCCTGTAAGCTAAACTTCTTCACCATCCTAAGTACTCCTGGTTCACTTTACACAATAAATATGTTCCTGGAAAGCACTCTAGAGTGTACACATACATAAATCAAATAATTTTCTCACTGACAGCAGTTTCACTTCTGATCTTTATTTGTCAACAGATTATAAAACTAACCCAGTCAGATAGTTAACACAGGAGATTCTATTGTTTTAGAGAACTCTGGTGAATTATTTCATGAAACAAAGAAGCTTTAGGAGAATGTGTACTCTTGTGTCCTAAATTTAAATTACATATATGGGCCTTCCTAAAAGTGAGGACTGGCTATATTTTCTCTAATATATTTTCTCCACATATTCCCCCTAAATTCTAGAAACCAAATTTTCTTGCTTCATTTTTTCATTTTGGTTATTTGTTGTACCTTATAACAATTACAGAGCAATCATTCATTCTACAAATGTTGATTGTTCTTGTAGGATGTAGGATGTGGGGGCACAGGATGAGTGAGAGGTTGGAGGAAGAGGGGTTCAGGGAAAATTGCTTGGGGTTGGTGATGTCTATAAAAGCACAAACCTCAGACAAAGTAATTCATTAGCACATGCCAAAGTTTTATTCAACCAATTAATGAAAGAATCAGCAGATACACAAGAATGCTTCTTCAAAGAGCATTTGAAAAACAGGGATTAATTTAATCAGTTGGGAAAAGAATGCCAAAATAAGATGACTAAGTTAGATTAAAAACTGACTAATGTTTTATAGTGCAATAAACCGAAACTTTTGGGGTTATTTACTGAACCAAGAACCCTCCAAAAAGTAAATCACATCTTGGTAGTTTTCTGCATGTTAACCTCTAACTTTATTAAGACTAAAATTCTCTGGACCCTAATTAGTTGTGGATAGTTAGTCAAAGGTACAAACCTAGAGAGAGATAACTGACAGGCTTATTAGAAAATTTGCTGCCATGATATTTAATAAATTTTGCAATCATCATTTTTCCTTATTTTCAAGTTTTAGATTAAGTTTTCTTATATAGTCTTATGCGACCTTGGACAATTTCTTAAGAGTGGTCTTGGGCACACACAACAAAACTGATCTTATTGTGGTTTTTTGTCAAGATAATTAGTTGGGCTTCTTGCTTAGTTAGTAATTTTCTCTAATTCTTAGAGGTAATGGAAATTAGATATAGCCCCAATAGGGTAGATGATACTGTTCAATTATTTACTCCCCACCTTTCCTATAAGAGGAGTATGTATCCCTGTCCATTGCCAGGTGACTTGCCATGCCTTTTGTGGGAGGAGTACAGATTTGACTTTGGGCACAACTGACATGCTTTGGCAATAGAGTGTGAGTGGATATGACATGCCACATCCAAGCAGAGGTTTAAAGTGATTGTGTGGTTTGGCTTAACCTCTTGTTTTAGCCCTTTGCAAAGATAATAGTATAGCCCAGGTAAGGCCTCAGGCTGGGTGCTAGAATGAGAAGACATTTATGTCTATGGATTAAGGCTAAGAAGAACTGAGCACAGTTGCAACTGACCTGCCATAAGGCCCCAGCTTACATGTAATATGAGCAAAAAATAAAGGTTGTAAGCCACTGAGATTACCCCCTGAGGTCAGGAACAAGACAAGAATGTCCACTCTTTCTGCTTCTATTCAACACTGTACTAGAGTTCTAGCCAGGGCAAATAGACAAAACAGTGAAATTAAAGGTATCTGAATTGTGAAGGAAGGAGTAAAACTATATCTATTTACAGATGACATGATTTAGCATATAGAAAATCCTAAGGAATCCACTAATAACTATTAGAACTAATAAAAGGGTTCCACAAAGCTGGAGAATACAGAATTAATATAAAAAATCAATTATATTTTTATACAATAGCAATGAGCAACCTGAAAATGAAATTAAGAAAACAATTCCATTTATAATAGCATCAAAAAGGTTAAAATATGTAGGAATAAATTTAACAGAGTGTAACCTTATGTTTTTAGGAGTATAGAACATTATTGAAAGAAATTAAACATGAAGTAAATAAATAGAAAGACATCCTACATTCATTAAGATGGCCTTACTTCCCCAATTGATCTATAGATTCAACCCAATCCTTAACAGAATTCCAATTAAAAAATGGGCAAATGATCTGAAATGATTTTTCCAAATAAAATATAGAAATGGCCAATAAGCACACAAAAAGATGCTCAACATCATTAGCTATCAGGCAAATGCAAATCAAAACCACAATGAGATACCACACCCAGTAGAATGGCTATAATAAAAAAGACAGATAATAACAAATGTTGACCAGGATATTGAGAAATGAGAACTTTCATATGTTGTTGTTGGGAATGTAAAATGGTGCAGGTGCTTTGGAAAAGAGTGACTGTTGCTCAAATGGTTAAACATAGAGTTATAATTTGATCTACCAGTTCTACTCCTAGGTATATACCCAAGAGAATCGAAAACATTCTTCCACACAAAAATCTGTATACAGATGCTTATAGCGGCATTATTCATAATAGTAAAAAAATGAAGATCATCATCAATTGACGAATGAATAAACCAAATAGGGTATATCCATACTATGGAATATTATTTGGTCATAAAAAGGAATGAAGCTATAACAGGAACCTTGAAAATGTTATGCTAAGTGACAGAATCTAGCCTCAAAAGACTATATATTATATGATTTATGTGATACAAAATGTCCAAAATAGGCAGATCTATAGATTTTGAAAGTGGTTGTCTAGTTCTGGGGGAGTTAAGGGTAATGATGTAGCTAAAGGGCATTGGGTTTTTTCTTAGGGGTGATGAAGTGTTCTAAAATTGATTATAGTACTGATTGCAAAATTCTTTCTGTATACTGAAAACCATTGAACTGTACAATTTAAGTGTGTGAATTATGTGGTATGTGAATTATATTTCAATAAAAGCGTTACCCAAAAAAGTCAGTTTTTGGACAGTGCATATGAACTTGATTATGCTTCTATCCATCCTGAGGGATACAGTAGCTGAGATATACATATTAAAAACATTTGGCCTATAAAAAATACTGGTGGAATTGGAGCTTCTCTTTATTTGGAAACTTTTCTCATATTGTGGGTTTGATGACAAGAAAACTCTTATAATAATGTTGATATAATTTTAAATTATAAAACAAAGGCTTCCAGTAATTGTGGAGGAATGAAGTGGTCATATGTAACTTCTTGCAGATAACAATTACAAAAATTGATTTAAAAAACTTAAGACACTGGGAAGTGCCCAAAATCAGAAGAAAAAAACACCACAACTGCAAGGAGTGAGTTGTGAGTTTGTGGCTTTCTGGTCCGAAGACATTTCCTGATCCCTATGGCTATGGCTAGAAGAAATTGCAGTGGAAAAACATAGCCTTATTGGCTCAAGGTACCTTTCAGGACTGGAAAATCAGCTGGAAATTTAAAGAGGGAAATTCTGGCAGCAAGAGAAGTATAGAAAGAATGAGACCCAAATTCCAAATATAAATTCTCCCCAGATTCTTTTTGACAGCTAAACTATGCATGTGTAAGAGAGGATTCATGAGACCCAACACAAAATAGGTAAAGACCAGAGAGAAATGTATACTTGAAATATGGAGCTACATAGAGCAAGATCTGTGTATTTGTTGCCTTTTTTTGGGTAGGTTTTTGGTTTAACTTTTAAAAAAATTTTTTTAAATTTATTTTTTGAAAAGGATTTTATTTATTTGAGAGAGAGAGAGGGCATGAGCCAGGGGGGAGGGGCAGAGGGAGAAGCAGGCTCCCCGATGAGCAGGGAACCTGATGTGGGGCTCTGCTGAAGGCAGACGCTCAACTGACTGAGCCACCCAGGCATCCCTAACTTTATTTTATTTTATTTTATTTTTAAGATTTTATTTATTTGAGAGAGAGAGAATGAGTGAGAGCACATATGAGAGAGGGGAGGGTCAGAGGGAGAAGCAGACTCCCCGCTGAGCAGGGAGCCCGAAGCGGGACTCGATCCCGGGACTCCAGGATCATGACCTGAGCCGAAGGCAGTCGCTTAACCAACTGAGCCACCCAGGCGTCCCTTTTTTTTTTTTTTTTAAAGATTTATTTATTTGAGAGAGAGTGAGAGCACAAGCGGGAGGGTCAGAGGGAGAGGGAGAGAAAATCTCAAGCAGACTCTGCCCTGAGTGCACAGCCCGATGTGGGGCTTGATCTCAGGACCCTGAGATCATGACCTGAGCTGAAATCAAGAGTCGGATGCTTAACTGACTGTACCAGGGGCGCCCCTGTTTGGCTTAACTTTTAAAAAATTATTTTTATTTATATTTAAAAAATCAACTTTATTGAAGTTTATTTTACATTGTATTTTTTTTTAACTTTTTTATTTGGAAACAATTATAAATCCACACGAAGTTTCAAAAAATAGTACAGAGGTCTGTGTACCCTTCTCCCAATTTCCCCCAATGGTTACATCTTACATAACTGTGGTATGGTATCAACGCCAGGAAATTGACATAGATAGAATGTGTGTCTGTAGTTCTGTGCCATTTTGTTGTGTATGTAGATTAGGGTAACCACCAGTACAATCAATATGCAGAACTATCCTGCCACCACAAAGATCTCCCTTGTGCTACCCTTTAATTAGTGATATTCACCCCTCCCCTCCCCACCATCCCTAACCTCTGGTAACCACTAATCTGTTTTCCATCACTGCAATTTTGTTACATGGAGAATGTTATATAAATGGAATAATATAGCATGTGAATTTTTTTGACCCTATGAGATTGGCTTTTTTCACTTAGCATAATTCCCCTAAGATACACGTGTTTTCAATATTTCATGCCTTTTTGTTTCTGATTAATATTTCATGGAACAGATATACCACAGTTTATTTAACAGTTCACCTATTGAGGGATATTTTGGTTTGCAGTTTTTGGCTATTACAAATAAAACTGCTATGAAGGTTCACGTACAGGTTTTTGTGTAGATGTAAATTTTCACTTTTCTGGGGATAAATGCCCAGGAATATAATTGCTGGGTTGTATGGTAGTTGAATGTTAAGTTTAATAAGAAACTGGGGCGCCTGGGTGGCTCAGATGGTTAAGCGTCTGCCTTCGGCTCAGGTCATGATCCCAGGGTCCTGGGATCGAGTCCCTCATCGGGCTCCCTGCTCCTTGGGAGCCTGCTTCTCTCTCTCTCTCTCTCTGTCTCTCATGAATAAATAAATAAAATCTTAAAAAAAAAAAGAAAAGAATAAGAAACTGCCAAACTATGATCATTGATTTCATATTCCCATCAGTAATGTATGAGAGATCCCGTTGTTCATATATTTACCAGCATTTGGTAATGTCACTCTTTTTTATTTTAGCTGTTCTAATAGGTGTATATTTATATCTCATTGTAGTCTTAATTTGCATTTCTTTAATGGCTAGTGATGTTGAAAAATAATTTTAAAAATAACTTATTGAAGTGAAATTCACACATTATTTGAAAGTTGACAATTCAGTGGCATTTCATATATATATGTTGTGAAATCACCACCTCTATCTCATTCCAAAATATTTCCATCACTCCATAGTAAAAATTCTTATCCATTAAGTGGTTTCTCCTCAGTTGCGCTCCCCTCAGCCCCCTGGCAATCACCAATCTGCATTCTATCTCTATGGATTTACCTATTCCAGGTATTTCATATAAATGGATTTATATAATATATGACCTTATTGTCTGGCTTCTTTCACTTAGCATAATGTTACACTTACAATCATCCATGTTGTGGCAGAGATCAGTACTTCATTCCTTTGTTGTGACCAAATAATAGCCTACTGTCTGTATATACCACAATTTGTTTATCCATTCATCCATTGATGGACATTTGGGCTGTTTCAACCTCTGCTATTGTGAATAGTGCTGCTGTGAACATGTAAGCACATGTACTTATTTGAGTACCTGTTTTCAGTTCTTTTGGGTATATATCTAGAAGTGTGTCCCCGCCCCCCTCCATTTTAACTGTATGCATTCCCATCTGTGCTTAGATGGAGCAGCAGAAAACTGAAGCCTATGGACTTGCAGTGCCAGTAGACAGAGTGTAAGGCCAGCAGGACAGCTGGTAATTAGGTGTAAAACCTTAGAGGCAAGGAAGCCACAGAAAGGCTGAGCCTCATCTCTGTCCAAATTCTTGGCTGACTGTCAAACTACATGGGCTCATGGGAGACTCCACAGGGAGTCAGGCTAAAAATCAAATCACAGGGTAGCTATAAGAACAAAGCAAATATATCATTTGCTGCATACCACAAAGAACACAAAATTTGCAGTTTGAGTTCAGGTATGTTAACTGTCTACTAGAATAAAAACCCAGTAATTATAAGAATACATCAGAATCCAGAGTCACTGCAACATATTTTCTGTAATGTCTAATTTTCAACCAAAAATACTGGACAGTGACAGAAACAGAAAAGTGAGGCCTAGGGAAAAAGGCAGTCAATAGAATTGACTATTAATTCTAAGTGGGTCCTTAGCAGACAAAGACTTATCTATTATGAATCTATTTGAACATTCAAAGGATTAAAGGAAAATTTTCAAAGAATTAAAGGAAAATGTGTTATCAATGAATGAGAACATGACAACAGGGATATTGAAGCTACCACAAAAAACAAATAGATATTCTAGAGCTGAAAAACACAATAACAAATAAATTTACTAGAGGGGCTCAACAACATATTGAAGATGGCAGAAGAATTAATGGACTTGATTTCATATATATATTTCATACATATATAAATTTGAAGAACAGAAAGGACTGAAGAAAAATGAAGAGACAACAGTCCAATGTATGTGTAAGTGATATCCCATAGAGGAAAGAAGAAAAAGGGCAGAAAAAATATTTGAAAAAATAGTGGCTGAAAAGTTTAAAGGATCTCAAACACACCTAATTATTTCTAGCATCTTCTTTGTTGTGTTTTGCAATAGGTTACAAAGTGGAGGAGCAGGCCTTTGGTGCTACCTAGTGGCCATTTGGAAGTGATAATAATTTGGATATAAAAAAACACCTTGACAATTTTAATTCCTTGAATCTCTGAATTTGTGGCTTGTCTCAGAGAAGGGCAACATCAACAAGAGTTTCCAGTTAATAACACAGATGCCCCAGAAAGGAAATGGCCACAGCCTTGTCTGTGTTATTATTCAGGAAAAAAATACTTTGTAATAACTAAAAGAAAAAAATAGATTAGTAATTTCAGCTACTTTATAATTGGAAGCCCATACTCTATTTAATTATAATCATTTATAGTTTTAAAGTATGCAAAATCAGCACAAAAACAAGAACAGTAACAGATCCTTTTGAGCAATTGTATTTGGGTACGGTGAGAAAAACTTTTGCCATCTGGGTAGAACATGCAGAAAGTAAATAACATTTTACACCCTCATGGTTGAGAAAAACCATATACTCAAAGACCACTTTTCTTTCTGAGTTACCAGTCCTCTACTATACATATCTTCTGTTTTTAAAATCAAATACTTTTAATAGGCTTAAGTATGTACATATCTAAATGCATGCACTAAACAATGATACATGACCACACTAAAGCTTTAAACATTAGCTTTAGAAGTTAATCTTACAAGCATATTGTAAGACTTTTAATCGCCTGGATTTTCCCTTGTAATCTAAATGTTATGAAGAACAAATACATTTATATATTAATGAGTCAATTAAAAATGAAATTTTGTGGTGACCAAGTATTTTCACTTTTTCAAGCTCTCTTTAATTTCTTTAAAAATTGTTGCACTTATATAATGCAATATTACACTTGCATTATATTATTCAATGTAATAAAATCTGGGAGAAGGCATTTAACTTTTTAAAAACCAAATTTACCAAATCACTGATTTGTGGGAGGATTCATTTTGATAGAGAATATTAGATGAACTTGGAAATGTATGTTAATTTTTATTATTTATTTAAAAATATTAAAAATGCTTCACAGAAGTTTTCAGTAGTGCTTTTTTATGATTAGTAGTTACTAGCTTGATATGTCTTCCTCTCTCTCTTGTGTGCACACACTTGCTTTCTACCTTTCCTTTCCTTTTTTTAATTATTATGTTAATCACCATACATTACATCATTAGTTTTTGATGTAGTGTTCCATGATTCATTATTTGCGTATAACACCCAGTGCTCCATGCAGAACATGCCCTCTTTAATACCCATGACCAGGCTAACCCATCCTCCCAACCCCCTCCCCTCTAGAACCCTCAGTTTGTTTTTCAGAGTCCATCGTCTCTCATGGTTCATCTCCCCCCTCCGATTTCCCCCCCTTCATTCTTCCCCTCCTGCTATCTTCTTTTTTTTTTTTTTAACATATAATGTATTATTTGTTTCAGAGGTACAGATCTGTGATCCAACAGTCTTGCACAATTCACAGTGCTCACCATAGCACATACCCTCCCCAATGTCTATCACCCAGCCACCCCCACCCCCCCCCCCCCCCCCACCACTCCAGCAACCCTCAGTTTGTTTCCTGAGATTAAGAACTCCTCATATCAGTGAGATCATATGATACATGTCTTTCTCTGTTTGACTTATTTCGCTCAGCATAACGCACCAGTTCCATCCACGTCATTGCAAATGGCAAGATTTCATTCCTTTTGATGGCTGCATAATATTCCATTGTATATATATACCACATCTTCTTTATCCATTCATCTGTCAATGGACATCTTGGCTCTTTCCATAGTTTGGCTATTGTGGACATTGCTGCTATAAACATCGGGGTGCATGTACCCCTTCAGATCCCTACATTTGTATCTTTGGGGTAAATACCCAGTAGTGCAATTGCTGGATCGTAGGGTAGCTCTATTTTCAACTTTTTGAAGAACCTCCATACTGTTTTCCAGAGTGGCTGCAGCAGTTTGCATTCCCACCAACAGTGTAGGAGGGTTCCCCTTTCTCCGCATCCCCGCCAACATCTGTCGTTTCCTGACTTGTTAATTTTAACCATTCTGACTGGTGTGAGGTGGTATCTCATTGAGGTTTTCATTTGGATTTCCCTGATGCCAAGCGATGTTGAGCACTTTTTCATGTGTCTGTTGGCCATTTGGATGTCTTCTTTGGAAAAATGTCTGTTCATCTGCCCATTTCTTGATTGGATCATTTGTTCTTTGGGTGTTGAGTTTGATGAGTTCTTTATAGATTTTGGATACTAGCCCTTTATCTAATATGTCATTTGCAAATATCTTTTCCCATTCTGTTGGTTGTCTTCTAGTTTTGTTGACTGTTTCCTTTGCTGTGCAAAAGCTTTTTATCTTGATGAGGTCCCAATAGTTCATTTTTGCCCTTGCTTCCCCTGCCTTTGGCGATGTTTCTAGGAAGAAGTTGCTGCGGCTGAGGTCGAAGAGGTTGCTGCCTGTGTTCTCCTTTAGGATTTTGATGGACTCCTGTCTCACATTGAGGTCTTTCAACCATTTGGAGTCTATTTTTGTGTGTAGTGTAAGAAAATGGTCCAGTTTCATTCTTTTGCATGTGGCTGTCCAATTTTCCCAAAACCATTTGTTGAAGAGACTGTCTTTTTTCCATTGGATATTCTTTCCTCCTTTGTCGAAGATTAGTTGACCATAGGGTTGAGGGTCCATTTCTGGGCTCTCTGTTCTGTTCCATTCATCTATGTGTCTGTGTTTGTGCCAGTACCATACTGTCTTGATGATGACAGCTTTGTAATAGAGCTTGAAGTCCGGAATTGTGATGCCACCAGCTTTGCTTTTCTTCTTTCTTTCTTAAATTTTTCTTTTTTTTTAAAGATTTTTTTATTTGAGAGAGAGAGACAGAGATAGTGAGAGAGCACAAGTGGGGAGGAGAGGGAGAAGCAGGCTCCCCACAGAGCAGGGAGCCCGATGCGGGACTCGATCCCAGGACGCTGAGATCAGGACCTGAGCCAAAGGCAGACGCTTAACCAACCGAGCTACCCAGGCGCCCTGCTTTTCTTTTTCAACATTCCTCTGGCTATTCGGGGTCTTTTCTGGTTCCACACAAATTTTAGGATTATTTGTTCCATTTCTTTGAAAAAAGTGGATGGTATTTTGATGGGGATTGCATTGAATGTGGAGATTGCTCTAGGTAGCATTGACATCTTCACAATATTCTTCCAATCCATGAGCATGGAACGTTTTTCCATTTCTTTGTGTCTTCCTCAATTTCTTTCATGAGTATTTTATAGTTTTCTGAGTACAGAT